>NW_007248772.1:133240-177450 GCF_000164805.1 Carlito syrichta
GAGGCTGCGGTGGCCGGGAGCGACCATTGCACTCCAGTCTGGGCGACAGAGTGAGACTCCAACTCAAAAAATAATAATAATAATAATAAAAGCTAAAGGATGGGAAAAGAGTTCCCGCCAGCCATGCTCAGGCACAGGGCAGGCTCCTCCACGGGCGGCAGCTTTTCCGCTAGCAGGGCAGGCACTGCGCCAGTCCACGACACTCCTAGGGGCACATCAAATATTCTGGGTACTTTAAAGTCAGAAGGAAGAAATGATGTTCTAAGTCAGAGAAAACGCTTTCATATGTCATATGAATACGCTTGTCTTTATTCCAACACAGGCGGTAACATGAAATGTTTGACTTTTTTAAAAATGGAGAATGGGATCCATGAAGCCAAAAATGCCTCAAGCCCATTAAAGGCATCGTCACGTCCGCTGGCCAGTGAGAAGAAGGCCAAGTGCACTTTTGGTGGCCTTAATAAGCACAGTCCTGACCAGAAGGGGATGGGATGACCTTGGGGATGTGGGCCTGGGGAATAGTGAGAAAGTGGGGAATGAGAGCAGGGAAAGAAGAAAAGGAAATTTGCAGCCTGCCCTTGGGTAGGTCACAGTCCAAAGGCAGATAGTGACATCTTTCAGAGATCTCTAATCTGAGGGAGAAGCACATTCTTGCCTCAGGGAGCCCAAGTGTGAGGGGGAGACATAGCCCTGTCCTCAGGGACTCACCTCAGGGAGCCCCAATCTGAGAGGGGAGATACAACCCTGTCATCAGGAAGCCCCAGTCTGAAGGAGGAAACACAGTCTTGTCTTGTCCTCAGGGAGCCCCAGTCTGAGGGGGGAGACACAACCCTGTCCTCAGGGAGGCCCAGTCTCAGGAAGGAGACACAGCCCTGTCCTTAGGGTGCCTTTGTCTGAGGGGGGAGACACACCCCTGTCCACAGGGAGCCCCAGTCCGAGGGGGAGACACAGCCCTGTCCTCAAGAAACCCTAGTCTGAGGGGGAGACACAGCTCTGTCGTCAGGGAGCCCCAGTATAGAGGGGAGACACTGCTCTGCTTCTGACATCTCAAATCTCATAGAAAAGACAAAATACAAAAACGAAAACAGAGCAAGCAACTGGTGGTGGCGAGGCTGGGAGACGGCAACAGCTGTCCTGTAAATAACCGTGTGGCCGTCAAAGAAGCCAAGAGTCCCACATGCTAGAGGTGAGAGGGAAGCATCTCAGCGGAGCTGGATCCATGGGCCAAGGGTCGGGAGAGACGTGGAGATGGGCAGCATAGTACAGGGTGCTGGCTCTGCTGTTGGGGAAGGGTTCTGACGAAGAGGAGAGGATTGAGGGTCCGGGCTCAGAGGTGTCTCAGTGTCCAACCCTTCCCCTCTCATGCCATGGCCACACCTGCGGCCTCCACAGACCATTGTTGTCCCCAGGGCATCGCTGTAAGAGCTGCGCAGGGACACAGGAGTCACTCCTGGTGCGGTCAGGTAACCGCATGCCCCAGGTGCCCCCCCCCCCAGCCGGGCACCCTGCAGAATTAAATTACCATATTGGAAATAGCAAAGTAAACAGCAATAGGTAAAGTGCAAATTAAAGCCGTTCCTCCCAGATACCTTATTTATAGACCTGAGCTCAGCAGCCGCGCCCTCCTGGACAGGAGCCGCAGGAGCAGAGCAGGGCACCTGCCCCATGCCCGCCTGTCCGAGGACACAGGCCTGCTTTCTGGGAAGGGTGAGGGGGAAGGACCCGCCTGAGGCCTGGCCACCCCTAGTGCCTGGCCTCCCAGCGGAGTGAGGCGGGGGCCATCCGTGCGACCCAGGGTGGGACTGCATGAGAGCTTTGGGGTCAATGACTGCTTGGCATGAGGGCAGGTGTCTGTGCGGAATGGGGACAGCAGGAGGTAGGGCCAGAAGTCGGCTCAAGGGGCACAGGGCCCACGCCACTTGTTTTGGGGATTGAGATGTGATAACAAGAGCTTACTCTTACTTACGACAGTTACTCTTCTAGTGCTTCCACATTTAGCAGACTTCATCTTCTCAAGAGGCCTGTTTTCAGCCCCATTTTACAGGTGGGGAAACCGAGGTACAGAATGGTTACACAACTATGCTTCCACTAAGTGTCCTGTTGGGGATTTGAGCCCCACAGCCTGTTCTCTTCAGTGTCACACTCTGCTGCCTCTCTGGGGGTTTCTCCAGGGCATTTAGGAGGCCGCCTCAGCAGCCCTGTGCCTGCCTGCCTGGCACTTTGTTGGTCTCCCTCCTGCATGAGACCCAGCTGGGTTTTAGTGTTTTCTATAGCCCACCCACAGCCTTCACGTAGGAAGGTGTCCAGTATTGGGCAGGTGGACCAGCTCCGTTAGGCCTCCCCAGGGGGAGAGTGGAGATGTCCACATGCTCACCACCAGCTCACAGCCCTCCCAGGCCTGGTCGCCCCCCACCCCATGCCACACAGGCCAGCGCTGCAAGCTGAGGTTGCAGGACAGAGCGTGCCTCCTAGTGAAGTTGGCCCGGCTGGGGCAGATCCTGACCTTGGCCATGTTGGCATGGCGTTCTAACTACGGAGCACAGGGCCACGAATGGTTAACCACACGTTTATTGACAGAGGGAAGATGCCGGGCCAGAGCCAGGAAACCACACTTTGCTCAATGTGCTCATCCCACCAGACCTGGGAAGGCTGTCACCATCTTGGCGGTGGGGAGCCAGGAACAGAAGTCGTGGGCTTGGCAAGAGGGCAGACGGGAAGGAGGAATGGCCACATTTTGTAGAGATGGGCCAAGGCTCGCCAAAGTCTCATGCTCTCCACCAATCCGTCGCACATCGAGTTGCCAAGGGACACCAACAGCCTGACCCTTCACAAATAGCCCCCGCCGCCAGGCAAATACCACATGATAAAAATAACCCCCGTCCTGAGTGGGTTGACTGGAAGCTCTGGCCCAGGGTTTGGGCTCAGCCTGGCGCCTACTAGACAAACACCTGTCAGGCAGGGTGCTCACCTCCATTGCTGGGTTGGTCAAGGGGTACCTTACATTGAGGGATGGGGACGGGACTCTAACAGTTAGTGACCAGGAGGCAGTAGAAGGGCTAGGAAGAGCCCTGAGTTGGCAGTCAGGGCTCCTGGGTTCTGCCTTCTCCAGCTGTGCAGGCTTAGAGAGGCCACTTCCCCCCTTGGGGGCTCGACTTCTCCATCTGCACAGTGGAGACAGCAAGCCTACCTCACCAGAGAGCAGGAACCACATTAAGAATGCCAGGCTTACCATCCTGCATCAGATCCCACAGGAAGAATATCCAAGTTTCAGAGTTTTCGATGGCCCAGGGGGCTGTTAAGCTCTCACTTGTTTAGATTCTTCCGACCCTCATGGTGACCCTATGAGGCCGGTGCTTGTATTAGCTCTATCTTACAGTTAAGGAAACTGAGGCACAAAGAAGTTTTGGGCTCAGAATCATACCTAATGAGCAGTTGGAGTGGGCCTTGAACCCAGGCCACCTGGCTCCAGGGTTTTAACCACACTAGATACCACATGATGGATGCCGTTTGGGTGAAAATGAAGAGGGGTGGCATGTGTCATCCCTGGTGTCCCCCAAACCCACCTGTCCTCGAAGACACTCTGCCAGATGCCAGAGGACAGAGTGAAGAGGCAAGTGACCCCTCATGTCCCTTCCATCTCTGCTCCTCCCTGGGATGGCCAGGCAGAGCTGGGAAAGCCACCGCAGAGCCAGCGGGATAACCAACGTGTGAAACGTGCCCCGGTCATAGTGCCCGGGTGGGGTGGGGGTAGCGGGCTGCCAACCCTGTGGTCCCTAGCCCACGCACTGTCTGGCCGCCCAGGGGGTGGGATGGGGGCCCCATAAATAGCAGGTCTCTCACCGGGGTTGGGAATAGAAACCCAATCCAAACAGTGTGGTGAGTCGGGGCTTTCCAGACTGGCCACAACCCCCAGGGGCCTGGAGGCAGCTCAAGGGCCCCCTTCCCCTCTCGTGTCTCCTAAGGGATCAGGCCATCTTGGGGAGAAAGCCCAGCTGGCCCCAATCCCAGAATCCTTCATAGCTCAGGAAGGAAAGCCAGGAGGTGCCAGGAATACAACAGGTGATATATATTGAGCACCTATTAAGGGCCTGGCCCTGTTCTAAATGCTTTATACAAATTGTCTCAGGTAAACTCAACACAGTTCTATGGGAAATAGGCCTGATTCTGCCCATTATACAGAGAAGAAAATCGAGGCTGGGGGGGGCGAAGTCACACAATTGAGGTCTCACAGGAAGTGGTGAAGATAGTACTTGAACCCAGGCCCCAGCTGCTGAGTAGGCCTACATCTCCTGCATCTGGAGGACACAGACCAGTCCCACTGGATCCTGCCCTTGAGGCTATCTTGGTGTCAGGGAGCCAAGGAGAACATAGCTGCTCAAGGCGCATGTGCTAAAGGCCCACCAGATGGGACTGGGGCTCTGGAAGTTCTTGGGCAAACCTACCATGTGGAACTTGAATCTTTCCTCCCATGGGGCAGAGTCCTCTGGGGCGAGGGACCCAGGAGTCCCATCAGGACTGACCTGCTGAGAGGCCAGCTCAGTCCCTCAAAAGTGAGACCTCTGTTCCGGGGCCCTGCAGTTCTGCGGTAAGGAGTGAAGGAAGTGGGGTGGGACTCCCAGGGCCATTGAGAAGGGTACATGGGATCCCAGGGAGATGATCCCGAGGGTCCCACCTGCTGCCACCCACTTGGGCCCTTCTAGGATTGAGGCCAGAGAGGAAGTTCATGGTCAGCTACTGATGTCTTTTTGAGATATTACCAGGCTCAGATACCACCTCCCGCTGTACAGACTCCACCAGACTTGGGACTCCATTTGTGTGTCTGCCTGGTCCCGATAGCTGCCCCTCCCTCGGGACCCTCCTCAGGACACTCACAAACACTGATTTGCTGGCCTGGTAAGGGCACTCATTTCTCTTCTTCCAGGAGGCGTTGCCGGTGGCCAATAAAGACACAGGAAACCTGGACAACCATCTAATGTCTCTGAGTTCTTGGAATGAGGAAGCCTGTGCAAATGTGGGACATGGGCAGGTGACAGCTGGTGGCCTGGTTCTGAGAGCACAGGCAGGTAAAGATCGCTCACCACTGCCCTGGGGAGATGCGGGTGGGCTGGGGAGAACCAGACCCTGGCTGTGGCCCCTGGACATTCCCAGAAGAGGGGCCCTGGGCCCGCATCAGGCCTGGCAGAGGAGAAGAGGGGTCAGCAGCTGGGGCGAACAGGGGAGGGAGGCTTTCCCAGAATCGGGTTCAAGGAAGAGCATGCCTCCTGGCAGGTCTCCCTCAGACCAGACATCCAGCTCCCTCTCTTTCCTCCTTGAGGCGGGTTCTCCACCTGGTTGACCTCGTACATTCCCTCTTTCCCCCAAGGAAGTACAGTGGGGTGGTCTTGGAGCACCCTCTCCTGCTCCCACACTCTCAGTAGGAGGGTGGAATGAGGGGAAGGGAGGCAGCCCCTGCCTCAACACCCCTGCCCCTCTGGCTTTAGCCATCCTGGGCCAGGTCGGGCTGGTAGAGGCACAGAGAGCTGGACACCATGTTCCTCTCTCCATTCCCTGTGCGCCTGGCACAGAGAAGACTCAGTAAGTGTTGTTTGGGGTGCGCAAGTGTTTGGAGGATCCAGGAGACCTTTTGGAGAAAACCCTACAGACAAGGGTCCAGAGTATGCTGAGTTTCTCTGGACTTGAAACTCATGACAGGATAAAAGGGGCATTGCTCCCACAGGCTCCAGAGTCCAGAAGAAGGAAATGAGAAAGAGCCGGCCATGGACAGAGCAGCCCAATCAAAGCTGCTCAGAGAGCCCGAGGTAGCATTCTTGTGGCCTTTCTTGAAGATGGCTGTCCCTCTCAGTTCCCTTGGGCTGTGAGAAAAGCACATGTGCACAGAACCACAGATCCCAGGGCTGACAGGGTCTTGCCCATAACCCCCAGCCCCATGTAGCCTGATAGTCAGAGCTTTTGAACTCAAGATTTGGCCTCACTCAGTCATTCACCAGGCTGTCCACCTGGATGGCCTCATACATTGCCTCTTTCCCCCGAGGAAGCATGGTGGGGTAGTCTTGGGGCTCCCTCTCCTACTCCCACACTCAGTAGGAGGGTGGGCTGAGGGGAAGGGAGTTTTTTGCAGGGCTTTTTGTTTTGGAGTTAGAGTCTCACTTTGTCAACCAGGCTGGAGAGCAGTGGCACACTCATGGCTCACCACAGCCTCGAACTCCTGGACTGAAACAATCCTCCTACCTCAGCCTCCTGAGTAGCTGGGACTACAGGCATGTGCCACCATGCCTGGTTAATCTTATTTTATTTTGTAGAGATGAGGTCTCACTATGTTGCCCAGGCTGGTCTCAAACTCCTGGCCTCATGTGATCTTCCTTCCCATTAAGGGATCAGCCTAAAACATGGTGATGACTCAATACGTAGTAGTGATAACATGTCACCTTTGTTATCCTTAGTGTAGGGTCCCCTCTAGAATCACCCCCAATGGGTATCCTGTCTGTCCCTGGTTGAATTCCCCTGGCCATGGGGAGCTCTCCAGGGACAGGGATCTGGGCTTTTCATCGAAGCCAATTGTATGGGACCTGCAATTTTCTCCAAGATTCTCCCTTATGTCCAAGCAGTAAGTCCCACAGAGAGACACCAAAGGGCCATGACTAGGGTTTGCTACTGATTCAGGCAGCTGCTGCTAGGTCATGTGTCCCTACTCAAGGCCCTCATCAGTGGCTGTGGTGGCCCAGGCCTAGCCTGGGACAGTACTTCCCCTACAGAGTTGGGTGGACAGCAGAGCCGCTCACAGGGGCAGAGGAGAGGTGTCAGGAACAGAGCATCTAGGAGGACGTCACAGTGTCCTAGACACTAGCGTCCTTGGGTAGTCTGTGTTGGCTGGAATAGTCATCCTTGTACCTCTGTGCCTTAGGCAGCCTGTGCAAGCAGTCCCTTTTTACTGGTTCCTTAGGTCATGGATGGAGTCATATCTGTCTTAGTCTGTGTGTGCTGCCATAACAGAATGCCTGAGACTGGAAAATTTACCAAGAATAGAAATTTACTGGCTCATGGATCTAGAAGCTGGGAAGTCCAAGAGCATGGCACTGGTTTCTGGTGAGGGCCTTCATGGTGGAAGACAGAAGGGCAAGAGAGGGCAAGAGGAAGAGAAAGCAACAGGAGGTCAGACTTGCTTTTAAGACAAGCCCACTCCCACAATAACGAATCCACTTCCAAGGTAATGACATGATTCCATTCATGATCAGGCCCTCATGACTTAAATACCTCCTCTTGGGCCCCTCCTCCCAACACTATTGTATTAGGGATTAAGTTTCCCACACATGAACTTTGGAGGACACATTCAAACCATAGCACCGTCTTATACAAATATATGAGGCCCTGTGCTGGCTGGGGCTTCTTGGACCTCAGAGTGATGCTGGTCTTGGATCCAAAGCAGCCTATGGCTAGTGAGGAGGAGAGAATGAAACTGCCAAGCACCCATTATGTACCCAGCCCTGGGGGGGGGTTTGGGCATTCATTCCTCTGAGTAGCTCTCTAAGGAGGATACTATTGGTGCTACCCCGGATCCCTCTATCAGTCCTGGGCCACTCCCCCTTCTGTGATTTCCCCTTCTGTTTATTCTTTCTTGGGTGATTGCCTTCAGGTTGCAGGAGCTGCTTCACCTGCAGAGCTGGAAATACCTGGAAGTTTATATCCCCCAAATGGTCCCTCAGTCAACAATGGAGGTGCAGGAGAGTGGGGTCTCTGCTCCCTTGCCTGGGGTGGGGACAACCTTGAAGTATAACTTATGCCCTAGAGTACTCCACCAGGACCAGGTTGAAGCCGTCAACTTCCCCTGGAATCATACCCTCGTACCCTCGTTGCCTTTCCTGTCCCACTTCCCCCAATGCAACTTGCAAATCACTCAGCTAGGAATCTTCATCTCAGGATCTGCTTCTGGGGAACTCAACCCAAGATGCCTTCTGATATAATTTGGATATTGTTCCCTCCAAATCTCTCGTTGAAAAGTGAGCCCAATATTGGAGGTGGGATCTCGTGGGAGGTGTTGGATGTGGGCGGTGGGGGAAGCTCTCACAGACGACTTGGTGCCCTCACAGTAATGAGTGAGCTCTCACTCCATTCGTTCAAGCTACAACTGGTTGTTTAAAAGAGCCTGGCCCTTCCCTTCTCTTTTGCTTCCACTCTCACCATGTGACTGACACGCCTGCTCCCTCTCCTCCTCCCACCATGGTTGTAAGCTTCCTGAGGCCTTACCAGAAGCAGATGCCAGTGCTACGCAGAACCATGAGCCAAAATAAACCTCTTTTCTTCATAAATTACGCAGCCTCAAGTATTCCTTTAGAGCAATGCAAAACGAACTAAGACATCCTCTGAGGTGATAATACTAGGAGCAGTAGTAGTAGTAATAATAATAGCTAACATTTATTGAGTGCCTACTATGTGCAAAATATTGTCTTAAGTATTAGCTTGCTTAATCCTCACAACAACCCAGTGAAGTGGTTACTCCCAGTATCCCCTTTACATAGATGAAGAAATCGAGGTACAGGGAGGTTAAGTCAATTCGATGGAGACACTATTGTCATCCTCTTACATGTAAGTGGCCGAGTCAGGATTCTCACTTGGTAACTCTTCTGGAAAGACAAGAGAACACATACACACAGGCACACGTGTACACACATACATACATGCACACATACACGCACACACACATGTTTTGATGATGCAGCCTGAAGGGCTCGTGGGCCAATCTGCAGCCGACACCATGCCTGGCATCAGGTAGGCATTTGGAGGGTGTCCTACGAAATGGCGTGGTTGCAGACCCAGGCCAGGCCATCCCACCAAGCCATGTTTGATTGTGCTTACAGGTTCATCAGTTAAGGTCAACCTTGGGGCTATTTCTTGCCCAGTCTCTCAGATCTAAGGAGACTGGGCACAGGGCAGCCCAACAAGTGAGGGCAACTTGCGGGTTTTCAGATGCTCAGTTGTTGGTTGGCACATCCCATACTTACGGGAAGCCTACTGAATAAATACATGAATTACTTCAGGACTAAAGGTGGGGCCACAGTCCAGTCAGGCACCACAGAACCAGACATGGTGGAGAAAGCCAAATATGCACATACTCATGCACATCGTATTGGATCATCAACAAACACTGTGCCCAATAACTTCTGAACAAACAAAACCGTAATCAAATCCAGAACTGTGATTGAGTGCCAGGGTTCCCACCCTGGGCCACTCACTCTGCCAAATATGCAGGGACCCCAGACATGCAGGACAGAGACCCTGAGCCTCCCAAAATGCAGTTTACCAGGGCTGGAGTCTTGAGGAGGCCTGGGGAGCATCCTGACCACCAGGACCCCAGGAAAAGGGCGTGTCCAGCAAAGGCCAGTGCATTTTAAGTTCTCAACAAAATAGCCAAGTGCCCTGTGTAAGCCAGCTCTGCTCCACTCCCGACCCCTGGCCCCTTTCCCTGGCCCCTGCCCCAACTCAGCTGGTTACTCTGGGCCATAGATGCTGCCGAGATCTCTGTCACCTCAGATATCCCAGACCCCAGGCCTTTTGGCTCAGGATCTGGAAAGAGGCAGACCCAGCCAAGCCCACCAGGCAGACCCAGTGAGAGCATGTCGGGATCCCTGCTGCTGCCGCCTCCGGCCATCTTCCCCATGCGTGCGGGCAGCCCTCCTTGTCTGGTGGAGGAGGTCAATGTGCCCTTTGTCACAAGCCCCTTTCAGAAGCGAAGCTATTCAGACGGGGCGGCAAACTTTGGGACGATTCATTACCAGGCTGGGCAGCAGCCGGCTGGCTGACCCCCTCCTTGCCCTGGCTCCATCCACCCCGGGGCGGGAGTGGTGTGTATGGGGCCAGCCTGGGTGGGAGCCAGGACCTGCATACCTAGAGGGGCTGAGAGAAGCCCCCACTCCCCCTCTCAAAGCTTCCTGCGGGGGTGAGACTCAAGAGAGGCAAGACCGACAGGGCTTCACAGTATCTAGGGCATCTAGGCCACGCAGTGTCCTCTGGGAAGGGCACTAGCCAAGGTGGCAGACAGAGATCCTGGTGGATGCCTGCTGTCCAGAGATGGCAGATCCATGTCCTCAAGGCTGCAGATGCCTGGTAGGGTCTTCCCCCCGGTCACTCTGATCCCAGCAGCTAGAGCAGCTGGGGGGACGAGCAGTCCAATGCCCAGCACCGTGCAAGGCACACAGTGGACCAAACACAGACGATACTGAATGAATGGGGCAGGTGGCCTCTCCCCATTTAGGACACTGACTCCAAGAGAGCAGCTGGGGCCAGGGCCTCCAGGACCAAAGAGTCCTATGTCGGAAGCTGGCCTCCCCGTCCCCCCTCATCTGTCCATCCTCACGGCCCTCATGGAGCAGCTTCCCTCCATAGCCCTGGCCTGTGGTCACTCCTTTCTTCTCCTCCTCCCTCCCTGGTCTCCCCCTTCATTTTTCTTTCTCATCCTCATTTCTTCTGCCTCTTCACCCTTCTATCTAGTCAACAGACATTTCTACACTGGGCAGTGGGAGAACAGAAGTAATAAGATGTGGTCTCTGTTCCCAGGCAAGCTGGTGGCAGGCAGTCCCCATATACGGACAGTCCCAGGTGGAGAGTGTGCCAGGGACTCTGGAGTCTCTGTCCTGCCCCGAGAGGGAAAAGGGCTTCCCTGAGGAGGGGCTGGAAATGAGTCCTGAAAAATGTGGAAGGATGGGGGTGGGGGCATTGTCACAAGAGGGAACTGCACGCGCAAAGGCCCAGAGATAAGTCAGAGCATGGCATGTCGCTGGGTGGGGGGCGGGACTCAAACCCAAGGTCCAGTGTGGCTGGATTGGAGTTATACAGGGTCTCCCTACCCCACCCCATGACCCGCTTTTCCCTCCCTTTGTCCTGCCTTGCAAGACAGCACCTGGTCAGTGGAGAAGGCAGGATGTGGGGTGTCTGGGGTCTGTGCCTGGCTTCTCTACCTGCAGGGTTTCTCTGCCCATCATCTCCTCCCCCTCCCCGACAGCAGCTGCTGGGAACAGCCCAGACCCCCACTGTCTGTAGTTCTGGCAGGACTGCCTTCTATGGTGCACCATGCTCCTGGCCACGGGAGAGGCCTGGAATCAGAGACTCCCAGTCCATCACAGAGTCTCGACCTCTTGGCCAGAAAGCTGGGTCCCAGGACCAGCACGTGATCCCAGACCTGCTGCTCACCGTCCTTCCTGGGAGGTTACATATGGCCACTAGAGAAGAGAGGAAAGCACTGAGTAGGTTGCGGCGAAAATGAAGACTAATGTTACATTCAATGCCTCCCACTGATGAGTGCTCAATTAACAAACACTACCTTCCTTTTGTTTCTGTTTTCTTTCCCTTCATTTTTATTTTTATTTTTGTGGAGATGGGGTCCTCCCTACGTTGCCTAGGTTGGTCTCAAATTCCTGGGCTCAAGCCATTCTCCTGCCTCAGCCTTCCGAAGTGTGGGGATTGCAGGTGTGAGTCACTGCACCCAGCCATATTTCCCTCCCTGGCGGCAAAGAAAAGTGGTAATTACTCTTATGCCCTCACACACTCCCCACACGCCCCAGGGATCCCAGGCTGGTCCAGCCCCCTCACAGTGCACAGGGGGACACAACGCCTGGCAAAACGTGACTCGTTCCCTAAGTCTCCTGACTCCTCGGTTGGTCCTCGCCCACTGCACTGCTCTGCAGTAACAGAGGTTCCCATGCCCTGGGACTCTTTCCTGTGCCAACTGCAGCTCTGAGGACCCTTGAGCCCTCAGTCAACTGAGGCTTTGTCATGGCCAGGCTGCCACAGCCCGGCCAGAAAAACGCAACCACGTGTCAGCTGGCCAGGCCTCTGCCTGGATAGACTGCCGCCGTGTGAGGCCCCCTCAGTGCCTCCACCTGGCTGTCTTCCCCAGGTCTCCCCCATCCCTGCTCCCCCGGCCCTGGCCTCTGCGGAGTCATCCTGTGCTCCTGCTTGATCACAGCCAGGAGCAGGAGCCACCACGGGCCACGACAGGCCTCTAGGGTCACTCTGTCCAAACCACCGCATGTTTCAGAGTCACCTCTGCTGTTCCCGTGGGAGTGGGACAACCAGGAAAAGGCCTCGAAAACCAACCTGGAAGGTTTTTTTCCAACAAAAGAGTGTGATTTCCTTCAGGGAAGGGAAAGGGGTGGGGGAGCTACCCCCCACAGTCCTCCTTGGCTCCAACTGCCTCAATCACTTTCTTGGGTGCATTTAGTGGCTTGGCAACTGTGGGAGTATTTTAAAATCTGCTGTCCAGGCAGAGAGACAAAGGAGTCTGGGATGGGGCCAGGGGAGACCTCAGAGGACAGGGGTATTCATCTTGTTAAAAATAGCCCACCCGTTGCTATTTCTATTGAGCTTGGCAAACAGAGCTGTATGATTTTCGGCCATGCTTTGCTTGAACCATCTGATAAAAATAGTAGATAACAAGCTCAAAAAAAGCTGGATTATTTTTACATGTAAGCCCCACTTGGAGTGGGACCGAAGTGGGGTGGCCAGGGGACAGGGAGTGGACAAGAAGCGGGGGAAGCCTGGGGCAGTTGAGCGGGGGCAGGTTCCAGGGCCACAGAGGACCAGGGAAGGGAGGAGACCAGGGAAGGGAGATGATGCTGCTGCCTGTATCCACAGCCCAGGGTCAACAAACAGGAGCTGGACCCTCCTGACCCACCGTGGGCCTCCCAGTTTCCCAGGCCCTGCTGGCTCCTGCTTCCACCCTTAGCACCATTCCCACCACCCTCCAGTCCTGTTCCCCAGGAGGCTCCGCAGAGTCTGGGCCTGAGAGGAGGCGGGCACACCTCGGGGCTGGGGTAGCAGTGCCAGGCTCTACAGACAAGGAGAAGGGCCTTTTGGGGGACACCTGAGGCCTGAGGCATGTTGGGAGGACAGGCGTTGGGCAGATGAGGAGAGGTCAGGCTGCCCCAGCCAGACAGCTGGCCCATCCAGGTAGCGTTGGTCAACACATGATTTCACATGGCTGGACTATGACTCTGAGTGTGGCAGCCATGAGGGGGCTGTGAGGGAGCGGTGGCCAGACACACAGCTGTCCAGTAGTGCCCTCACTGAGGGTGATTGCCTTCAGCGACGCACAGCCGGTTCCCACCGTGCCCACCACTGACCCGTGGCAGGACCAGTGCTGAGGGCAGGGAGAACTGACTGAGTCAGTGGGGGCCAGAGGTGGGAGACATCAGCAGGGGCTGATCACACTGGAGGGGCCACCTGGGCCCAGCGCAGGAGGCAGGGGAAGGATGGCCCTCAGGAGGGAGAGGCTGAGAGTCTACAGTGAGGTTGGCTTCCACGGCCAGAAGGCAGAGGCCTCCCTCCCTCTGAGCTAGAGATGGAGCAGACACCAGCTCAGACCCCAGCTTCTGCCAGAGGGCTGTGGGGTCCGAGTAGGGACTGCAGGACTGTAGGATGAAATGTTCAAGATTGAAGCCCTTGGGTTATGAGACTAGGGCTCCCATAGGCAGGAGCTGGATTTCTCCCATCGAAATCCCTGAGGGCAGGGTGGGTCTCACCACAGCCACTCCCATAACCTCAGCCTGCCTGGAAGCAGAAGCCCAGCAGAGAAACCCTGGGGAAGTCTGGGACGCACCTCCCTCCCACATCCCTACTCATGCCACCACGTTACCATGTCCTGCTCTAATCGGACGCCCTGGTGGGGAATTTAGAAAACCACATCCAGGCTCCCCACAACACTGACTTGTTACCAGGGCGACCCATTCCCATTTAAAAGACTGAGGTGAGTGGATTGCCTGAGCCTGTGGGTTCGAGACCCGCCTGGGCAGCGAGACCTCATCTCAACAATAAAATCACAAAATCAGCCGGGCGTGGTAGTGCATGCCTGTAATTGCGGCTACTGGGAAGGCTGAGGCGGAAGGATCGCCAGAGCCCAGCAGGTCGAGGCTGCGGTGGCCGGGAGCGGCCACTGCACTCCAGTCTGGGCGACAGAGTGAGACTCCAACTCAAAAAAAAATAAAAAAATAAAAGACAGTGAAACTGATCCAGGGAGATTACCCTGAGGGAGCTGAAGCCACAGCCAACAGCACCTCCACCATACTGCCCCAGGGCTCCCTGCAGCCCTGCCCACCTGCAGACACACCCAGCTCCTGTCTAGCTCCTGGAGCCTCAACTCTCACAGCCCTCATGCCTCTCCCAGGTAACCTGCCCTAAGGAAAGAGCTCTCTAAGGTCACCAAGAGGTGAGCAGAACAGTCTGGGGTACTTGCTGGCCAGAGTACTGGACAGAGAGTCCAGAATCTTAGCCAGGCTTTGCAGCAATTCATTGTGAGACCTTAGGAAAACCGCTTCCTCTCTCTGGTTCTCACTTCCTCTAACAAATGCCACTCGTGGGAGAAATATTTTGAACCCTAGGCCCTAGTGCACCACAGGTCTCTGTATTTTGAATGAATGGATGGTAAAATGAATCAATGCATGGATGCTTCAGGACTAGACCAAGCCCCTTCTGGGCCTGGCATGTCAAGCTTCTAGGCCGATGCCACCAGGGAAAGCAAATGTCCCCAGCTGCCCCCAGAGCCATTCCTTGCCTCTAGGACAGCCATGCCCCGTTGACCACCAGCAGGGCCAGTCCTGCAGGCCTCTGCAACCACCAGCACCCTCCTGAGACTAGAGCTTTCTCTTGAGCTGTCCTCCCTCTGTGGGGTGCTCCTAGGTCTGCCCTTCTTTAGCTGGGTGTCCTGGACAGGTTACTTCACTTCTCTGAGTTTCTGTTTCCTCATCTGGAAAGCAAGGTTGGTAATAATACCTTCTGACCAGGTGGTATCTTGTGGTCCTTATATGAGACATAAGCACAGTGCCCAGCTCATACCTAGTGCTCACTCAGTGACGATGCCTAGTCACTACTGGCCCCAGGAACCTATTGCATTGGAACCACTGTTCGGGGTGGAATAAGCTGTGCCCAGAAAGACTGAGGACACGTGAGTGACCTTGGGGGAGATAGGTTTAAATGCATTAAGAACCCATGTCTCAAACTGCCCCGTGTCTGCCTGTGCTCCCATGTGCCGGGGTGAAGTATCCTGTGGCCTCTTGTTTATTTGTTTGCCTTTACCTGCCTTGAAGTTTCAGCTGAGAAACCGGCCCCACCAGTCCCTGGGCCCAGCTTCCAGCTGCTCCAACAAAGTCAACAGTGTCCAGGAACAGTGAAGGGGGAGGGGATAGCAGGGAGGCCACAGCCTGCGCTCCCTGACAGGCATGTGACCCTCCCCTCAGGAATGGAGGTTATGGTGGGGAGCAAGCCCCTGAGGGATGGCTCAGGAGGAAACTCTAGTCAGGAGGGTGCTGGTGGCTGAAGAGGCCTGTAGGACTGGCCCTGCGGGCTGTGGACAGGCCGTTGCTGTTCTAGAGACAACGAGTGGCTCTGGGGGCAGCTGGGGACATTTGGCTTCCCTGGGGGCATAGGTCTAGAAGCTCGAAGTGACAAGCTCAGAAGAGGCTTGGTCCAGCCTTGCCGCATTCGTGCATTGATGCATCCTACCATCTATTTACGTTCTGTTTGCTGCTTCATCCATGGCCCCTGCTATAATCCCATCCAAGCTACTCTCATCTCTTACCTGCAGTGCTGAGGGTCTCCTCACTGACCTCCTGCTGTGAATTCTCTATACATTGGCCCAAGTGGGCATGTTCTTTGTGGGTGCAGGTCTATCTGCCTCCTCCTGCACATCTGGGACCCTTCGGGGTGAGGGCTGACTCGAGCTCCAGTCCGTTCCACAACCCAGCCCCACCCCCATCCAGCACCCCTTCCCTACCAGCTCTTAGCATTGCCCTAAGTGAGAAACGTTAGGCTCCTGACCGAGTCTGCCAGTCACTGAGAATGAGGAGCCATCCCAGACGCCCAGGGTGATCATTCCACAGTGACCGCTTGAGCCCTTACCCTGGTTCACCCTGTGGCACTCCCGTGTGGTTACCCAAGCTCCCTGCTCTTACCTGCCACACTACACAGGGTCTGTCTCTTCCCAGCGCCTCTCTGGCAATGGAGCCTGCAGCTTGCTCAGATTCTACCCCAGCCTGGGTCCTGAGAGAAGCATTTGGATCCTCCGGACCTCAGTTTCCTGGTCTGGAAAGTGGGAGCCCAGGGCAGGCTTTTGTTTCCCTTAAAAACTTAGATCTGTACAAAGGCTCCCCCAGAGAACTCTCCACTTTACAGAGTTGTCACAGACCTCTTGTAGGAGCCGGTAGCCTGGTGTCAGGGCTTAGAACAGAGGGTGCAATTTACAGAGTACAAAATCTGATCAAGACTGGTTCCCAGATCTGGGTACTTGCCACCCGCTCCTGCTCTCCTGGGGAGACAGCTGGTGTGTTCACAAAAGAGCTCTGGCAGGTTCTTTTCTGGAATCGAAGTGACCCAGTCCCTCTCAGGTCACCTGTCTATACCCTGGGGACAGGTGTGAGGCCCTGTACAGGCGTGGTCCTTAGTAAGGCCTGGGGAGGCCCACAGGACAGCTGCCTCGAAGGACTTTCATGGGTTTTACCCCAATGCTGTGACATCGTGACTGACAGGTTCATTTCACAGGTGAGAACACTGAGGTCTGGAGAGGGTGGTTTGTAAATGGCAGAACCCAAATTCAAATCTAGTTCTCCTGACTCCAGGCTGATGTTCTACCGCTCCTTCAGCGGGTCCTCTGGAGACGGCCTCCCACCTTGCCTCCATGCCTAAATTCAAACTTGTGTTTTCGGGAGAGGTAGCAGGTCTCTCTGGATCCATCTCTGTCTGAATCCGTTGTTGTAGCAGATGCGACCTGCAAGAAGATGAGTAGGAGTCAGAGGCTCAGACCTCAGTGAGAAAACAGTGTCACCCTGGAAAGGCAATAGAATAGAGTCATGGTTAAGGCCAAGGACTATGGAGCCAGACCACTGAGCTTAGACCCCAGCTCTACTCTCCGTCAGCTCTGTGACATTGTTTTACCCCTCTGTGCCTCAGATTTCTCTTCTGCTAAATGGAGTAACAACAGCAATCTCCTAGGATGATGAACTAACCCTTGAGTGAGTGGATCAATGCAATCTCCCTAGAACAGTGAAGGGTACAGAGAGAGCACCAGGCAAGTGTTAATTCTATAAGGATCACCCGTACCATGCTGGCCCCCAGGGATATGGACCCAGCACTTTTACATTTAAAAAAAGAGAGAGATTATTCAAACTCCTACTCATTCTTCAAAACCCATGCAAACATGATCCTCCTCTCCAGGCCCTGGCTGGTAGTGTTCGCTCTCTCTGTTTAGGGCTCTCACAGGAGTTTGTATCCCTCAAGTATGCAGGGCAGTGAAGGGAAAGAGAATTCACATATACGAGCACCTTACCTAACATATACCAGACACTGCTAGATACTTTCTAGAGTTTATGTCATATGTCCACAGCAACACTGGGAGGTGATATAATGATCCCCTTTTAAAGGTAAAGAAATTGGGGTTCAGGGAGGCAAGAGACTTAGTAAGAGACCAAGCCGGAAATCAACCCCACTTAGCTTTTATCACATTGGATTTAGTTCTGAGTTTCATGTTTGACTCCCCCGCTAGGCTGACAGCATCCCAGAATTTTTAACCTGAGTTGGTGACATAGGCCATTTTCTGGGAGTGTGGGTGTCTACTGTTCATCACTCAGCAAGATTGTTGCTCCCCCAAAGTTCAAAAACCCTCGTCTCCCACTTCTTTAGATTCTCAGATCCCAGCAAAAGGCCAAGCACCTGTCATGTGCTTCCATGGGTTTGTTGAATGAACGAATGAGCGAAGGAACGAATGAATGAACCGACAAACAAGCTAAGCAATGAGGAAGGGAGAGATTGAATCAGCAAGTGAATCTGAAGGAAACAGGAGTCCTGTGTCGGTTCTCTTTCTTACTCTGGAGAAAACCAACAGCCAAAGAAGGAGCCCCTCCTTAGGGACTCCGTGGTGAGGGTAAGCGTGAGCCCTGTGTTTGTTTTGCCTTCCCCACTGGGGAGCGAGCCCCGTTCACACTGCTCACCAGGATTACAGCCTCACCCCCTGGGGTCCACTCCTCCATGCCAGGCCCCGCTCAGAGGAGGCCCCTCTCTGCATCACTGGAGCGGGGCTGAGCACCCCTTTTCCATGAGTGTCTTGCCCCACAGGCCTGGGGGCCTGGGGGAGGGGCAGGGGAGGAGGCCTGAAAGGGTCTGCTGAGGCCTTTCTGGACTCTTCTCACATCCTCCAGGGGTCAGTGGACACCTGGCACACAGTGGGTGCCAGGGAGAGGGCTGAGGAATGGCAGGGGGCTCAGGCCAGTTTTCAGCTCATGCCTCAGGGCCAAGGGAGGAACTGCTTCCCTGTAACCCACCACAGTGAGCCAGATCCGTGGATCCTGGATGCCGATCAGCCTGGACTTTTCCCAGGCCTGAGCCTAAATCCATGAACATTCTCTGGGAAGTCGCCTCCTACCCTGCCCAGTACTGGAAGCTCCATCAAGGCTCCCAAAGGGAAATGGCCAGGGTTTGAGGGCAGAGGCCAGAGCCTCTGCCTGCTGCTGGCATCCTGTGGCCTGCTGGCTGGCTGGGGTCGCCTCCCTCTTCCCCACACAGAGCTGGCAGGACAGCTGGTTCATTCCTCTTCAGCCACAGCTAGCAGAGAAGCACGTTCCCCTCAGAGCCACGGGCCACTCGCCAGTCCACTGGGGACATCCCTCAGAGCAGGGAGGCGGGGGAGAGACAGGGCGGACACCCAGGCTGGCGCAATGTGGCCGGCCACCCTGCTCCCCTGAGCGGCGGTTTTCTTTTCTTTTTTTTTGAGTTGGAGTCTCACTCTGTCGCCCAGACTGGAGTGCAGTGGCCGCTCCCGGCCACCGCAGCCTCGACCTGCTGGGCTCCGGCGATCCTTCCGCCTCAGCCTTCCGAGTAGCCGGAATTACAGGCATGCGCTACCACGCCCGGCTGATATTTTGATTTATTGTAGAGATGAGGTCTCGCTGCCCAGGCGGGTCTCGAACCCGCGGGCTCAGGTAATCCATTCACCTCAGCCTCCCAAAGGCGTGGGATTACAGGCTGAGCCACTGAGCCCGGCTGAGCAGCAGTTTTCAAATCTGGCTCTCTGAGGCCCAGGTGGCCCCAACACGTCCTTAGGGGGGGTAGGTGGACTCCTGCCCAAACTTGAACTCACAGCTTGAACTCCCAGTGGCTCTGAGCCAGAGCCCCAAAGGCAGGAAGAGAAGGAATAAGAGGGCTCCAGAGCCTGAGGGGATGGAGGGGCTCCTGGGTGTGGTTCACAGTTAGAGATGGGGTTGCGGGGAGGGAGGAGGGCCTAAAACTCTGTGATGCTAAGCCAGAGAGGCCAGAATTCCTAGAGGGGTAGATGGGTCCTTAGAACTCCTGGGGAAGGGATGGAAGGGAAAACAGCGGGGGAGAGAGGCTGGGGGAAGACTGCACGTGGAGGAAAGAGCAGGAAGCTGGGAGGTGGCACGAGCACTTCTGCCACTCTTACGTTACTTCCTGAGCCTCTATCCCCCTCAGCCATCCCAAAGAGGCCTGGGGCTCTCCTGCCTCCGGGCCTTTGCTCATGCCATCCCCCCACCAGAAGATCTCTTCCCAGCCCTTCCATCCTTCAAGGCCAGCTTCCTAGTAAGCCCCTCTGTGAAGTCTTCCCTAACCCTCCCTGGCTAGAAGCAATGCTGGAACCTTCTGAACTCTCAGAGAACATCACTGACACACGCCGTTTTTTCTGTCTGTTTTGTCTCCCATAGCCTCATCGTATTCATTTATTCATGCCAGCCATCAAGGAGCAAGATTTTAATAGCCTCAGTATCAGGTGCTAGGGGATACTGAACAGAGTTAGATATGGCTTCCACTCCCAGGTTGATGGTAGATACCCTTCCACAGGGGCATAGTCCTAGGATTCAATTCAAGAAGCATTTAAATGACCACCTACTATGGGCCGGACACTCTGCTAGACCCTCAGAGTGTGTGAAGGGACCAGAACATGAGGACAGCTATGTGCCTGATGGAGTAGACCCAGGGGGCATGGGGAGCTCAGACTCAGGGCCTGGGGACAGAGGCAATGCCTTAGCCAAGGGTGCAAGGATGAGCAGGCCTCAGTCAAGACAGGAAGTTGGGAAAAGGCTCTCAGGCCCAGGAAACAACATTGCCAAGGTATAGCCTTGGCAAGTCAGGGCAGTGCAGGATCGGGCACCAGGGGCTGGAGACATGGAGGGTGTGAGGGACTTGTTGCTGGGGAAGAGGGCTGGGGCCAGATGACCAAGCTATACCCAGAGCTGCGACTCGTGATGTGCTGCCCCCCATGTCCATCCATTCTCCACCCTTCTCTGTCCCAGAGGGCTTGCCTCCCCAGACTGTGTCACCCCGGCTCCCCTTCCCTCTAACTTCTGGTTGAATTCTGCCAATGGGAGGCATCAGCAGATCATCTGAGTGCAGGATGGGGGGACAGGGCTTGCTAAAGCGCAACTTGGCAGTGGGCATGTCCCTCTATCTGTGGCCACCGCTCCAGGTGGGTGACCCACCTCCAGTACCAACAGCCTTCACTAGGCTCCAGGAACAACTGCTTCCCTGGTCCCTTCAGGTCCAGCGGCAGCTCCAGTCAGGACTCTTGCCTGGGCCACCCCCTTCCACCTCATGACCTCGACTGGCTCACACTCCTGCAAATAGTCGGCATTCAACTCTCTTCAGTTGCCCCCTTAAGGGAGCCTCTGGGGTCTGCTGCGACCTTGACCCAGGGGATTTTCTTCTGGAGGCCTTGGAGGAGCACTGAGGGCTTCAGGACAGAGAAAGAGCCTGAGGAAGTGATGAAGGTTCCGGCGAGGCTGCACTTGACAGGTTGGAGAACAGGGAAGGATGCTCTGGGCAGAGGAAAAAGCTTCTGCCAAGGCACAGAGACAGGGAAATGTGAGGAGCTTGGCAGGCCAGGGGAACTGAACTTTGGATGCAGTGGCAGAGGACAGAGGGCAGAGGCCTAGGAAGAAGAGGAGGCAGAGGGAAAGGCCTTACTGTGTGCTAGGACATTTGCTCTCTCCTATGGGTATTGGGACCCCTTAGAGTTTTTTAGTGTGACACAATGTGCATTTTAGCAACTCCCGGTGGCCTGTTGGGGGTACCCTTGAGCAGGGGGCCGCTGGATGAGAAGCAAGAGCACCCACTGGGAGCCTAGCAGGAAAGCAGCTCGGCAAAGAAGAGAGCTAGGGAAGGATGCAGGGTAGGCTGGGAAACAGGACTGGCGGAAGTTTGCAGGCGATGCCTGCCCAGGCTGCCCTTGAGGAAGAACAGGGCTGGGTAGGGAAAAGGAGGCCAATCAGAGGAGGGAGGGGTGCAGGAGATGGGCGAGGGTGGGAGACAAGGTGTACTTGAGGCTAAGGTGGTGGCAGGAGCAGGAGAGGTGGGTGAGAGACCCCGGGCTCCCTTCTCCCCGGGGCAGGCAAAAGAGAAGTTCAAAAAGAAGTGGAAAGAAAACCAGAAAGTACCAGGTATTCTGGGAGCCCAGGATTCAGCTAGTATCTAAAGGAGTCAGGTCAGTCTGTAAGGCAAACATCCCACCATGCCCTGGGGCGAACATCCCACCCAGGCAAATATCCTGCCATGCCCTAGGGCAAACATCCTGCCATACCTCAAGGCAAGCATCCCTCCATGCCTCGAGGCAAACATCCCACCATGCCTTGAGGCAAACATCCCGCTGTACCCTAGAGTGAACATCCCACTATACCCCAAGGCAAACATTCTGCCATGCCCTGGGGCAAACACCCCACAATGCCCCCGAGGCAAGCATCAAGCCAGTCCACTGGGAAAGGTTTTCATTTGTTATGGAATAGAGAATCACAGGGGCTTTTCTGGGGGAAAGGGACAGACCATTATTGAATTCTTATTTTATTTAATCCTCATATCAAGTGTTTCAGAGAGATGAAGTACCTTGCCTACACAACTGGTAACTGGCGAGCTGGGATCCGAACCAGGGTAGGCTGACTGCATAGTTGCATGGGTTCATCCAAGCAGCATCGGCCGCTGACTCCATGCTGAGTCTTCTCCATGGCGGCTGGCTGGTGATCACACACACCTCACTTCCTCTCCTGTATCAGGAAGCTCACTTCTTGACTTCCCAGAGCAGCCCTCTTATTGCTACGAGGTGCCTTGCCCTAGTTTTCTCCCCATTAGTATTAATCCTGGTCAGCTCCGCAGGCTGCCTTTCCTGGTCTTGAAGACTGCCTCTGCAGCACCCACCTTCTCCTCTCCAACCTTGAGTGGGGGTTTCAGAGACCCTCTCCATCCCTGTTTCCTAAATCTCGGCTTCTGAAAGGCTAAAACGTAAGAAAAGTCCTTGTGGGAATTTAGAAGCTGGCTGTGCTTCAAATGGATTCAACATGTGAAAACTGAGACCAAAATCATGGCTTCCATCTTCCCCTGCTTTCCAAAGTGGCCGGTTGCAGCCCATGCCCGGCAGCATGATGGAGTCTCAGGTCCCTTCCAGCCCTGAGATTCTGTGCTTCCAGCAAGTCCCCGGCAAGGCCATAAGCCCTCCCCAAGGCTGTGAGGCCTCCCCTTGAGAACTGATCGGCCTGCTTCCTTCCCAGCTCCAGGGACCCATTCCACCCCCACCCCGGCCCCTGCCCAGCGTGGTCGGACCCACGGGGCCAGATGCACTCCCTATAGGCACAGACACCCCCTGCATCCCACAGCTGCAGCCCTAATCCCAGACTTGTTTAAAACTGAATTATGAGCCTGTCGTGCGGTAGCTGAGAAGCCAAGGCGGAAAAGGATTTACTGGCTGCATTAAATCATGTGCTTATTGTTAAGTGAGCGGGCGGAAGGAGTGCGCACAAGCTCCTAGTCCGTCTCCCTACTTCCTCCCCCACCCGGTCCCACTAAAGTGCCCCTCCCACAGAGACCACCTCTGGGGCCCTATCAGTCTCTTTCAGTGGCCCCACACTCCTTGCAGTGGTGGACAGAGGTTATTTTGTCCCCACTGCACAGATAAGGAGACCTGAGGTATCAGAGAGGGGAGGCAATTATCCTTCAGTCACACAGCAAGGAGGTGAATGGAACCAGCAGGCTTCCTGCCTGGTACCCTGCACCCCCGATTTTCAGAAGACAGTTGTACACACAAGCACTCCAGGTGCTTTTTGGGGAAGAAATCCTCAGCTTTAGGTATAAGGGACATGTGGCCCACGGCGGGCAGAGTTCAGCTGTCCCTGTTACAATCTCAAGCTATTAAGATGAGACTCGAGAAAGCACAGAGGCCTGGTCTGGGGGTCAGGGAGAAGCCCCAGTGCCCGGTGCCCCCTCCCAACCCAGCTCCATGCCCCATGCTGGCAAAATGTGGCCTTGAGGCTGGGGGACAGGTTTACAGCCCAGTGAGAGAGTCTCACCTGGGGAAGCCATCCTGCTGCCCCTACCCACCCGTCCATTCACCCCGAGCCAGTGCCTCCTCCCCACATCCACATTCCGGCCCCCACACCAGTCAGTGTTTGCTCCCACACTCTGCTCTCCCTGCTCACATTCCTGGCCGGGGCCCTCCCAACCCACTGTCTCTAGGCACCCCCACTCACTCGCCCCCCACCCCCCAAGGTGCTCTTGCTAGGGCAGGTCCTGAACTTGGGGCACTGAGATTCCCACCAGACCACCTCCCCAAGGACACTGCTGAGCCTGGGGGTCTTGACCAGGGTGCCCAGACAGCCACCAGCTCTCCCTGTTGGCATTGGTAGAACCTGTTGCCCCACAGAGAATTCTGAGGCACCTATGACTCTGTGTAGTTGGCATTTTTTCAGCTTAAAGGCTACAGGAGGGGCAGGGCCAGTGAAGTGTGGCCCCTCGGTGAGGGCAGCCCTTCTGCCTGCCAGGAACACGCTGTGGACTAGCCTGAACCCCACGGCCCCATCCAACCCCTCCAGGGATCCAGCTCCATCCATCTGAATGGGACTGCAGGCGTTTAGAAGTGTTTCCCATTCCGAGGCTCATGACATGTTCATAACATTCCAGTGTAAGTAGGCTGGGGACAGGGCAGGTATTATTCACCCATTTCATAGAGTCCATAGATCACAGGGCAGGTCGGTTGGAGGCAGTGGCCCAGCAGGGGCAAGTACCCAGAAGTCCTTGTCCCCAACTGGGTGCTCACCCCTCCAGCCTGGTCAGGGAGGGGGAGACTGCCCCTGGCAGGCAGAAGGTTGTACAGAGCCTTGACAGACAGACCTTGACCTCACCCACCTCATCAGGGGCCACTTCTGTTCAGCCAGAAAGAGACTCCTTGTCACAGCAGTCCACCTCTATCCTTACCTAACAGAGCAGAACTGCAGAGTTTGGTGGGGAGCAAGTGTCCCCTGAAGGGCAGACTTTCAGGCCACCCCCTTATGGGGCATGCTGGGTAGGGCTTGTTGGCCTGTAGGTGTATCTCTCTGCTCAGGTCTGACATTTCTCCCAAGAGTCAGCTCAGGACATGGAAAAGGGACTTTAGTTTCTCCGCCAGCTCTCAGGCTTCTCTAGCTGGGTAGAGTGAGTCTTTCCCTGGAAAAGCAGAGCCTTAGACTGAAGCAGCCAGATTTGTGAGGGGACAAGGGGTGTCTGTGGGTCTCCTTGGGTGGGGGGGGTGACATGAGAGAGACTACACGCGACCGCTGTGGACCCCAGTTCTCAGATGCTGCTCCACACCCCTCCTAAGAGGCCTCCCACTCAAGTTAGGATAGGGCTGGGCATGGTGGGGCAGTCGACAAAGCTGAGCCAAGAGTTCCAAGGCTACAGATGAGGCGGTCAACAATGAGCACGTGGCCAGAGTGGAGGGAGGGAGAAGACATGAGGTAGTGAGGAGTCTGGCAGGACGTAGAGAGGGAAAGAACACGTATATTGCATGTCATGTCTTCAAGGGGCCCTGGGACAGACATTTCATCTATCTCATTATAACAACAGCCTTGAAGGGAGGAAGGAGTGTCCTCATTCTATAGATTAGAATACTGAGGCTTGGCAAGGTTAAAGTGACTTTCCTTCAAAGTTATACAAAATGAATGGCCCTCTAAGTCACAGAACTCAGACCCAGACTCTGTGACAGCGAGTCTGGAACTCATTCATCTCCACCAGACTCTAAGACCTTGAGAGCTATGTCCATATGCCCCCTGCCAAGTCTTGTATCGAGCTAAGGGTTTAATAACATAGTCATAGGTGTGGAATAAGTACCGTTGCCCTGATGACTTTTAGGGCTCCAGTTTCCCTTGTTTAGAAAACTGAGCTTGTGGCCGGGCATGGTGCACACCTGTAATCCCAGGGCTTTGGGAGGCAAAGGTGGGAGAATTGCTTGAGCCCAGGAACTCAAGACCATCCTGGGCAACATAGTGAGATCCTGTGTCTACAAATAGTCAAAAAATTAGCCAAATGTGGTGGCACCTGTCTGTAGTCCCAGCTACTTGGGAGGCTGAGGCAGAAGGATTGCCTGAGCCCGGGAGGTCGAGGTTATGGTAAGCCGTGATCATGCCACTGCACTTCAGCCTGGGCAACCGAGTGAGACCTTGGCTCAAAAACAAAAGAAAACAGGGCTCACAATTCCTAAATTGGACTTACCTCGAGGCAGTGTCTATGCCTGGGCTCTGTGGAGGCCCCTCCTGGCCCTCCTATCTTTGATCTGGAGCCCCCCAGGCAGTCATCCTGTACCATCTGGGCTCAAGAAGACCTTGATGTCCCCATCTGTGAAATGACATGGGGAACAGGATGACCACCCAGGTTCCTCCCAGAGTCTCTGATCTGTGGCTGGGGACCACGGTCTCCACCTTCTGCCCCAGGACCTCACCAGGCATCTCAGGGGATTTAAAAAAATGTCCCGCAGAAGCACATGAAGTCTAACACATTTTACATTTTGGGAGGGAGTTTCACAATAAGTGAAGAACATGTGATCCACAGAGCACAGGTGAATGTCTCTCAGTCTCTGTATTCACATCAGTGGAATGGGAATGGTTATACCTGCCCTGCTAACCTCACAGGACTGCTGAGCATGCAGAGGAATCAAGTGTGTGAAAGGCTTCTCTGTAGGCAGGGAAGAGGTTTGCAAAGGCGAGCTCCTACTGCACTTACATTATTGTAATTTGCCAGAGTTATTTTAATGCACAAAAGGCTTGGGAGGCATTCCTCTGACTGAGGCATTCGTGGGAAACCCACACTCCGGCTTGGAAAAGGCTTTACGCAGATCGAGGAGGAAGTTACTGAGCTGCTGAGGATGGTGTCCAGGATCAGTCAATGGTAGTTAAGAGAGTGAACGAAGGAGGGAAGGAATGACCGCCATGAACTGTGCTGGACACAGAGGTTGTCACCCAGGGATAGGACTCCTTTTGTGGCCCCTGGGTCAGTAAACAAAACCTCCTGGAGTGTAGATGTCAAATGTGACTGAGACAAGGCTCTTGCCAAGGATTGTAGGGAGGGAAGAGCCACAGAGACACAAGATTTCAGGAATTCTCAACCAATTCAGGAAACAATTCAGATAGCTCTAGGCAAAGGGGATGGGGGAGGGCATGGCACTGAAGTTCAGGTCAGTCACTGCCTCCCCCCATCATTTTTTCCTGCCCTCCTTTCCCCACCCCCTTGCCCTGTTCCTGCCCCCTGCCCCTAACACCCTCTGGTGCAGCCAGAACCTGGCTTTGAGTTGGGGACAGTGAGGCAAGCCGTGGGAAAAACAATCAAACCTTGGCCAGCCGGATAATTAGCTGTTCCTCTGTGACCATGGCCTCCCTTGTCCTCTCCGCTTCGCCGCCACCCTCTCCCCCCACCCCTGCAGGACAAGTGTTTCCGAATACCCGGGCGACATCACCTCATTAATGTTAATGGGAAGTCCGGACATGGGCTTGGATGGTCATAAATTGCCCTGTGTGAGAAAGAGTGAGTCTGTATTTGTGTGTACTGCACAAGTGTGTGTGCCTCATGTGCATGCAAGTATGTACCACATACCTGTGTGTAGCACACAATGCATGTGAGCTGTATGTGCATGTTGCCACGTGTGAGTACAAGTGACCTTGAATGTGCTGTGTGCATCTATGTGGTATGTGCCCGTGTTCATGTGCTGTGTATGTGTGCATGAGTGCATACTGCCTGTGTGTTATTGCATATATGGGCATTGCAAATACACGTTTGTACGTATGCATCTGTGTGAGCTGAATGCATGTGCTACATGTATGTGAATGTGCAGATGTGTGCACTTAAAATATCTCTGCAGCAATTTGTGCCTTTATCATGAATATGTGTGCATTTATCTCAAAGTATCTCTAGGTGTCTACATGTGCAGGTGTCATACGTATGTGTGAGTATACATGTATATACTATCAGTGCACTCTGCCAGTGTCTGGATCTCTGTGGGAATGTGTACTAGGTAGCAGTTGAGCATCAGAGGTAGATACACCAAATGGTGTCATCACAAGGAGCTTAGGCTATGTAACCAGACTGCATGGGTTCAAATCCCACCTCTACCACTTACTTGCCATGCCCACGATCATAGGCAAGATATGTAATGTCTCTGGGCCTTGGCTTCTTCACTTCCAAAATGGAAATAATTTGTGACCAGGCACAGTGGCTCATGCCTGTAAGCCCACATGCTGAGGCAGGAGGATCACTTGAGACCAGGAGTCTGAGACTAGCCTGGTAGACATAGCAAGACCCCATCTCGATATTTAAAAACAATAAACAAAAAAAAGGAGGCCAGGTGTGATGGCTCACACCTGTAATCTTAGCACTTTGGGAGGCCAAGGTAGGAGTATTCCATGAGATCAGGAGATTGAGACCAGCCTGGGCAACATAGCAAGACCTCATCTATTAAAAAAAAAACAAAAACAAAACAACAAAGCCAGATATGGTGGTGCTCACCTGTAGTCCCAGCTACCGAGGAGGTGGAGACAGAAGAATTGCCTGAATCCAGGAAGTTGAGGCTGTGGTGAGCCATAATCATGCCATTGCACTCCAGCCTGGGCAGAGTGAGACTCCAACTCAAAAAATAAATAAACAAACAAACGAATACACTTCAGAAAAAAGTTATGTGTTTATATCCCATACAGTTGTTGTGAAGACTCAATAATCATTCATGTGAAGTGTTTAAAGTAATGCCTTGGACAAAGGCTGAGGCAGAAGGATTGCCTAAGCCCAGCAGGTAGAGGCTGAAGTAACTGTGAGCGTGCTGCTGCACTCCAGCCTAGGCAATAAGAGTAAGACTCCAACTCAAAAATAAATAAATAAATAAATAAAAATAAAAAGTAATGCCTGACACGTGTCAAGAACCCAAGAAACGTTGGTCATGACCATCATTAGGAGATCTGCATACACATGTGCACATGAACATGCCTGGGCCGTGCTCTATGTAAATCTGGGCATCTGGGTGTTTGTGCTCATGTGCACACAGCCCACGTCTATATCTGAGCCAACTGTAAATCTACCTGTGAGTCTCAGGGTAAGCATACCTACAGGTAATATCTACGCGATGTGGGCTTCGGTGTCCTCCCACCCACGTGCAGGGGTGTCCTGGCACACTGACAGTGGAGAACCTCAGGCAGCTGCACCCTTGCCACACTCCCAACCCTGCGGCTTAGTGAACAGGGCTGCTCTAAAGAGGGGAGGCCACTCCTGCCCACACTGTGGCTCATGCGGCCCATAGTGCACAACACACACACACACACACACACACACACACACACACGTGCAGTCTGGCCAGCACCACCAACAGCCCCTCAGGAGGGGCGAGAGTTGGAAACCAAGGAGCCCGCTTTCTGCACCCTCTCCCTACAAATCAGGTCCATCTCCAAGTTCTGTCAGCTCTGACCCCAAATCTCTCAATTTGTCCAGTCCCCTCTCTGTCTCCTCTCACGACAGCAATAGCCTCTTGTCCCTCCTAATCTACTCTCCACACTACAGCGAAAGTGATCTTTTAGAAATGCAAATCTCATCCGCTCGCTCACTCGCCTGCCTAAAGCCCTTTAATAGCTAGCTTTGCATTGCTCCCCGGATAAGGTCTCAAATCCCTTACATGACCCATGAGGGCTGGCCAGCCCACCCCAGCCCGGTCTCACCCGCTCGATCTGGCTCCCACCCGCAGTTTCGGTTCCCTCTGCCTGGAATGCTCTTTGCCACCATCACATTAGGTATCCCCTTCCAGAGGCCTTTACTTACTTGCAGACCCCCACAACGTATGTCTACATGTTCCCTGTACTAATTCTCTCCTCTGCCTGCGACACACCGGCAAGTCAATAACAGTGTTGCTGGGTCATCCTTGACTCCCCTGAGTGCTGTGAGCGCACAGGAGGTGTCCCAGCCCCCACTGTGCTCCTGGTGCCACGTGGCCAGGCACCCCTGCGCACCAGCAGCTGTTCTGGTGCTGGTGAGTCAAGGCCCCGGCTGTAGAGATGTTTGCAGTCTCTAGGGAGAGAAACACAGATACAGTCATGTTGTTAAATTAGTAAATGCACTGAGAGAAGTGAGGAGGGGCGTGAGAGAGGCATCCAGGGGTGCTGCTCGAGTGGCCTTGAGCATTGGCGCAGTCTGGAAAGGGAACTCCGGACAGCGAGAAGGGCAGCGGCAAAGGTTCAAAGGAAAGAGGTCACGGTGCAAGCATCACTTGCCGTCGCCATGGCTTATATTATAACGCAGGGGGTGGTAAGAGATGAATCTCAGGTCAGTGGGGGCCAGATCATGGGAGCTTGAACACCATCCTTTTAAAAACAGATCAGACGCTCATCAGCCTGAGATTCCAAAGTGCCAGCTGTGCAGGGGACACTCCTCTCCATCAAGCATCATGTGGCTGGGAGGAGGCTTCCCTCATGGCTGATGGAACCAGCATGAAGACCTCTTGGGATGGACTTTGGGTCCATGGCCTGATTCCCAAGAAGGAGAGGCCCAGAGAAGAGCAGTGATTTCCCCTCAAACTCACCACTCAGCCGGCGTCAAGTTGAGAGGCTGGACTCAGCTCTGAGTCCAAATTGGGCCACCCAGACTGCTCAGAGCCTGTGCCCACAGGCCAGGGGTCAAGGGTCAGGGGTCATGGGTCAGACAGTTCCTTCCCCAGGAAGACTCCAGTTGCCTCTGGATGGAGGAGGGAACCGCCCCTCACACAGGCCCCAGGCAGGAACTCAGGCAACGCAGCAGATTAGCTCGAGGAGGCCCAGGCAGGGATTGAAGGGGGTGGGCCTCCGCGAGAAGGCCAGGAGCTTTAATTCCCCCCTTTCAGTTGCTATTGCTAATTCAGGTCCCAAGGGGCTTGCTGAGTTTGTCCTGGACCCAGCCACTTAATCTTATAATACCTCCCAGCAAAGCCCCTTTGTTCTGCCTCTTGCGTAAGGTGGTAGGAATGGCTGCAGCCTCCCCCGTACCCCCCTCATCACTCAGACTGGAGCCTCTGCTGGTGGTTACCAATGTACCTCCAATCGCCCCCCTCCCAGGGCTCCGAGAACTTTCCAGTGGGGGATGTTTGAGGCAGCTAGCTGTTAACAAAGACACACCTCTACATCAGTCCTCCCCTTACCTTTTGGAGGCCTGGCATCGCACCCCAAGACCCTCTGTGCATAAGGGATCCCTAAACTGTGGCTGATACTCATCTGGGAAATAGAAGGCCTTGGCTGTCTCAAAGAACGTTCCAGTGGTGAGGCGCATGTCCTCTTCCCGCCCAGGAGCTATCTGATTGGGGGCCTCCCTCACCTCCTTGCCCATCCCTAGGGGAAGAAAAGGGGGCTGTCAGTGCCTGTCCACTTTGACCTTGCCAAGAGCCTGGCATGAGGAATTTGAGGACAGCAGAGCAAGGTGCCTGTCATAGGCCTCAGCATCCCTTCACTGCAAACTTGAAAAGCCAAGCAGGGAGAGCGGATGGCTGAGTTGGCGGTGGACATAAAGGGAGGGCAGATGTGATCCAGATCCTCATCATCCCTGTCGAAAGGATCCCACTGTGGGCCAAGCTCACCAAGGCAGGACAGTGTTCTACGACCACCCTTGCCTCTGCTGAGTGTGGGGGCCCTGCTTTGTGAACATGGAGGGGTCGATGGCTCATGTGGGCCAGGGAAGCCTCCACTCTACCTTCCCAGATTCTAGAATTCCCCAGAGCCTTTCTGGGGGATAACTACTTCCACAGATCCAAAGGTCGACTTCCATTCTCCCAAACCCTGACCTATACCCCCTTCTCACTGAGCACTGTGTTAGCCCAAAAGCCAGGGCAGAGGTCCCCAGAAGAGATAGTGCTTTCTAATCTCCCCCAGAGCCGTCTGGGTCAGCACCTTCCTTTGCTGACACAGCTTCTAGGGGTCCCCGAAGTGTTCACTGGCTTCCCTCCAGCTCCAGAAGCTGGGGCCGGGGGTCTGCACAGCATGGGAGCTTCCTGGAGGCAGGGAGGCATATGCTTTCTCGTCAGATTCTCCAGCAGCAGCTAGGATAGGATGCTCGACACAGCTAGGGTGGACAGAGGCCCACAGACTCGGGGCTTATTATCAATACTACCCATGGGCCAGCTGTACTCCAACTTCCCAGGAAAAATAGACCAGGCCAGCCCAGAGCTCTAACAAAGACTGGGACTCTACCTATCTGGTTTATTATCAAATCCCAGGTCCTGGCATAGTGCCTGGCTTAGGTGCCCACGTAATATTTGTTAAACAAATGACTTAAATTCATTCTTTAATTTCATTGAACTAACGAATGAATGATTGAAGCTGCAGCTGGAGGCCTCCAAGTCAGATCCAAGATGATCTTCCTTACTCTTACACAGGTCATGTTTAACCAAGTGTAGTTGTTCTCTTGCCTGTGCTTTGTTCTTGGACTTGGAATTGGAACTCAGTAAATGCCGAGAGGTTGGCCTGCCCCCTCTCCCAAGGCTAGGAAGAGGCTGCACAACCCTGGAGGGCATCCAGGTGACAGCAACTCAGACTCCTGGAACACCAAGAAAGAAGACACCCTGGCCCATCTTGACCAAACTCCTCAGGCTCAGCTGAGGCGACTAAGGCCCAGGAAGGGAAGGGCCCCGCCCCAAGTCACACAGGGAGTAGTGGGAAAGGCAAGATTAGAGCCAGTATCCCTGGCTCTCTGCCTGGAGCTCCTCCCATCCCACCAGGCCCAGACACAAGTCTGGGTTCCCCACTGGTCAGGTAGGCTTGGCCTAAGATTTGGGCCCTGGCTGTTCCAACCAGTGGCAGCCTGGCCACCTGCTGGCCAGAAGCTTGGAATTGCCAGAGAGGCGGTAGGTTTACAGCTCGCTTAAAATCAGACGGCCTTGTACATGGTGAGGAAGCTGGGAAGACCCCTCTCCTCTCCATCCCTGCTCTGGGCCTGGCCAGCAACAGATCACACATGGTCGAGGCACCGGATGATTGGGAGAAACCCAGGACTCAACTGTTTATAATGGGCATAGCTCCCCAGGCTCTGTCATCAGGCCTCGCACAAGGCAGGATGTCATAGACAGTGGCTCATGCAGCAGTGAGGAGGGTGACTCAGGCCTCAAGCAGGGAGACCAGACTCTGGCCCCTCAACTTCATCCTCAGAATGAACCTCTACCCTCCCCTAAACTGCATACCCTGACAATTTCTAACATAGGTTCTCTTAACACCCCTTGGCCATTAATATTAGATTGCTCCCATTCTACAGATAAGGCAACTGAGGCTAATGCAGGCTCAGTGCCTTGCCAGAATTCAAACAGTGAGTTTGTTTGTCTTGGAAGCCTTCTCTCTTCCCAAAATTTTACAGCTGAGTGACTTGTGACACTGTCCAGGTCTTAAGGCAGTCTACCTTCCCAGAATGCTCTGCGAAGACAGATGCATAGAACCCATAGCCTCAGGAAAGGTACCTAAGGCCCTGATGTTACTGGACGATTTCAAGTCGACATGTCTAATCAGGTCATTCCCTTCCAGCTAGAACCTTCTAGGGCTACCTATCTCCCCTAGGATAAGGCCCCAGTTCCCCAGCACACTGCTGCAATCTCGCCCCTACAAGCCCCTCCAGCCTCAGCCCCACACTCTCCCTGCCTTGAACCTCAGGATCTAGCCCCTAGCAGATGACTTCTAAAGTGGCCCTGGCCACACTGTTTCTAGCCTCCAGACTATATTCAAGCTATTCTCTCTACCTGGACACTCCTCAGGTCACTCCTCCATCCTTAATTTAAAACTCAGGGTCCAGGCACGTTGGCTCACATCTGTAATCCCAGCACTTTGGGAGGCCAAGGCAGGAGGATCACTTGAGCCCAGGAGTTCAACCAGCCTGAGCAACTAGCAAGATCCCTTCTCTAAAAAAATGCAAAAATTAGCCAGTTATGGTGGCACATGCCCCAAGTCCTAGTTACTCGGGAGGCTGAGGTGGGAGGATCACCTGAGCCCAGGAGGTCAAGGCTTTGGAGAGTTGTGATCATGCTACTGTACTTCAGTCTGAGTGACAGAGTGAGACCCCCAACTCAAAAAATAAAATAAAATAAAACTCAGTCCCCCAGGCATGGTGGCTCATGCCTGTAATCCCAGCACTTTGGGAGGCCAAGGTGAGAGGATTGCTTGAGCCCAGGATTTTGAGACCAACCTAGGTAACATAGCAAGACCTTATCTTTACAAAAAAATTTAAAAATTAGCCAGGCATGGTGGTACACACCTATAGTCCCAGTTACTTGGGAGGCTGAGGTGGGAGCATTGCCTGAGCCCAGGAGGTTGAGGCTGTAATGAGCCCTGATCGTGCCACTGCATTCCAGCCTGGGCAACAGAGTGAGACATTTACTCGAAAAAATAAAATAAAATAAAAACCTCAGTTAAAGTATTGCTTCCCTCACGAAGACTTCCCTGCCTTCTATACCAACCCGAAGACTGAATCAGGTCCCCATCCTTATGCCCCCTAAGCCTTTGGCACACACATCATACTAGAGAAAAATGATCTGCTTCTGTGCCTGCCCACCTGTCTACACTGTGAGCCAAGTCTTCTACCTCCGAATCCCAATGCCTAGCCATGAACTGGGTGCCTAATAGGTGTTAATGAATGTTTGTTGAATTAATAAATTAATGAAATAAAGAAATGCCCTGAGGAGGAAGTCTCTGAAGGTTAGGAGTGTCCAGGGGAGTTGGGAAAGTACCAGCCAGCTGGAAAAGTCCAGGAAGCCCCATACCTCTCGGAAACTCTGGCCTGAAACCAACAAGGTAAATTTGAACTGGGATAAATATAAAAACTTCCTGGTAGTATTTCAGGGGTCTGTGACCGGGTGGTCCACAGCCCAGCCTCGAGGAGTGGAGGGTCATCTCCAGCTCTCCCCACACGAGGGTTTGGAATCCCAGGAGCAATCAGGAAGGGTGTGGTCTCCAGGAGCTCCTAGGACATGGTCCAGTTCCCTGTGTACCTCTGAATAGCATAACACCTCAAGCTCCCGCCCCATGGGCAGGCCCAGAAATCCATTCACTCTGAGAAGGAAGAATGAACACATTAAACAAAGAAAAGCATATGGAACCTTCCAGAAGCATGGCACATGGCAGTGAGCCCCAGAGGCGGGACTCATCCTTAGAGTCTCCCTGCCTTCTGTGAGGTCCTCAAAATGACTGAGCACTTCAACACTGGGATTCTTAACCAAGGGCAGTGGGGGTGAGAGAAGGGTGCTGCCTGCAAAAGCGTCATCAATATTGTAATATTCGGGAAATAAAAACACACACCCTGTAGTTACAATACACCAACTGCAAAGTTCTTAGTTGAGGGAGTCATGCAGGGGAGAGTGGGACAAGCTGACTGTACCACCTGAGCAGTGTTTTTCAGGGTGATTGTAGACAATGGGTAAGTTATTAATAATAATGGTTGCCGTTTATTGTTCCCTTTCTGCCACTGTACTAAGACAGTATTTCTAGATGCATTCTTTTCCTTTGCCTCATCTAATGCATTAATTATGCTTTGCTTTACACCTGATTCTCAGAGCTAATCTTTTGTATGCTTGCCTGAATTCTGCCCTGCCAATCGCAAGAAAACACTTCAGTGTGGTTAAACAGGTACGTTTCATACAATTCTTGCAACGAGACGAGCAATGTTTTGGTAAAAAATGAGACAGAAACTCACTGTTACTGCCTCACAAGGTCTTCTTAGGTCTTCTGTGAAAATGTTCATGCACACATTTTTATTCTAGAAGCCCTTTGCGTCCACCCTGAATTCACCACACAGCATGAGTGTTTCCCACATCCTTTTTTTTTTTTCTGAGTCAGAGTCTCACTCTATTGCCTGAGTTGAATGCAGTGGCACAGTCATGGCTTACTGCAGCCTTGACCTCCTGGGCTCAGGCAATCTTTCTGCCTCAGCCTCTTGAGTAGCTGGGACTATTGGCACGTGCCACCAGAATTAGCCAGCCCAGTTAATTTTTTTATTTTTTTGTGGAGACAAGGTCATGCTACTTGCCCAGGCTAGTCTCAAAATCCTGGTTTCAGGCAAGCCTCATGCCTCGGCCTCCCAATGTGCTGGGATTATCACTGTGCCCGGCCCTACAGTCCTTTTTAATCTGATAAGGCTTTTGAGGACGAGTCCCAAAAATATGGTCTTAAAACTATCACAACAGAATCATCAGGGGACTTTATTGAAAGTGCAGATTCCTGCCTGGCACAGTGGCTTATACCTGTAATCCCGTACTTTAGGAGGCTGAGGCATGAGGCTTGCCTGAGCCCAGGGGCAACTGGCGAGACCTCATCTCTACAATAAATCAAGAAATTAGCCAGGCATGGTGGCGTGCACCTGTAGTTTCAGCTACTTGGAAGACTGAAGCGGAAGGATCGCCCAGCAGGTTGAGGCTGCAGTGGCCATCAGTGTGCCACTATACTCCCACCCGGGCAGCAGAGTGAGACTCCAACTCAAAAAATAAAAACAAATAGATAGTACAGATTCCTGGGCAGCCCCTGGTGCCTTTCTACTCTGGAACGCTTGGGGATGGGGCCCAGGAGTCAGCCTCTTTCACCAGCTTCCTCGTTGATTCTTCTGTGCACTCAGCTTTGAGAACCTCTGGCCTAAAGCATGGCAGGTATTCAGGAAATGTTTGCAGAGTGAGCTACTGGCCAAAGAGTCTCAAGAGGCACAAGATAAACAGAAGCACCACCTGTGGTGGGGTCCTTGGTATTCTTCCTGGCCAGAGCATTGGGCAGTGTTGCCTCTGAGCCACTCTCTGAACCTTGCCTGAGTACTATGCTCTGTTCCCATGGGCACAGGCTTATGTTTCTTGTGGCGCCTCAATCTGGAGCAGAGTCTGTGAGTGATGAAGCTCCCCACTTTGCCCCAAGTAGCTTCTGCAGGGGGTACCGAGAGTGGAGTAGCCAGGGAATCAGGAGACTCTTTGCCCCCCGAACTGCAAAATGTATTCTCCACCTTCTATGGCCAGTTGGGCAAGAGTAGCCTAGTCATAGGCTCAATTTCAGTGCAAAACACACCCCTACCCCTCAGTAGCCATTGACCTCTAATTCTGGTTATAAACAACTCTATTCCTGATACAACCTGATCCTTGATTCTGGATACAGACTGACTCTTAATCCTAGGTATATATTGATCCCTAATCCTAGGTACAGCCTGACCCCTGGTCCTGCATACAGATTGATTCCTAATGCAGGATACAGATTGACATCTTACTTCTGGGTATGGACTTACCCTGGGTCCTAGCTACAGACTGACCCTTAATCCTACCTAGCCAAAGTCTAATCCCCCTAACCCAAAAAACAGGATGACTCATAACTCTGATCAGAGCCTGATCCTAAACCCTGATCTCAGTACTCCCTCCTACCCATCAACTCTAGCCACAGACTGGCCCAACTCTGCTTAGATAGTCCTTAACCCTGACCTCAGACTGACCCCATGAGGCTGGTCTAGGGGTGTGTTGCAGGGATTGGAAGTCAATTTTCTGCCAAGAAGAAAGGACCTGTCTGGAGACCAGAGATCCATGCTCCCAAAAGATGGGTGGGGTCTGACCAGCCAGAGTTTTGGCAACTTGTGACTTCTATACCAGAGCTGGGCCTTGGTGGGAAACAAGGGTGCTGGATATGGCCTTGGCCAGGCACCAGTCCTCAACCTCCTTCTACCCCTGCCTGGCTATCCCTGCCCACAGCCCCCACTGGGCCTCCAACCTTCCCCCACCAGCTTCCAGAGATAGAACCAAACACGAAAGGGAAGATGACTGCCCCACTGTAGACCCAGGAATGTGTAGGTATCATCAGCAGACAGAGGCCCGACGCACTGTAGCCTGTCCACTCCCAACACCCTGCTGTCCACCCCTCTCCTCAGTGGAGCGCTGGCCACTCACTGAGGGGGGCAGTCCCAGGGTATGGTACCAGCAGAACCTTTAGAGGGGCCTGGCTCCTCCCTACCTCCACATTGGTAGGGGCCTTAGGTATTCCCACGAATGGGGTGGGAAGGCCAAGGTTGTTGGGAGGCTGTTGTGTGGTCCACAAAGTTCAACTGGCCCCCTCTAAAGGTTATCCCACTTTCCAGCCAGGCTTGAAGGATCCATCTTGGATCTACAGGAATGGGGGTGGAGTCTGCCTCTTATAGTTCCAATTTCGCCCCATTCTGGCCATGGGAAGCATTTGAGCCTTCCATTGGGTGGGGAGACAGACAGCCTCAGTCCTTGAGGAATTCCCAGTCTGAGGGAAAAACAAAATCCCTGACCTCCAGCAGCTCCCAGTCTGATTATGAAGGCACAGAGGCCCTTCATCATGCTGGAAAATGACCCTGCCCCTCCCAAGCGCGCACACACACACACACACACACACACACACACACACACACACAGTGACGAAGGTGTGTGTCCTCGATGCTACTGACAAGCCAGCAGGAAAGCCTGATGCAAATAGACAAATAGGGCTAGTCCAGGTGGTCTCCTTGAAGGAGAGGATCCCCATGTCTGGAAGAAGACTAAGCCCACATACATACCCACTCACTGGCCCTGTGACCACCCCTGCCCCAGGAATAATTCAGGGCTCAAACCATGTCCATCTCTGCTGCCCAGTGTCCAGTGGGCCTAAGAGGCCTGTGCTCCTTTCCCCGGGGGCATTGAGGAAGGGTGGGGCAGAACAGGCCTCCGGGCATTCCTGCTGCATTCCTGGGGCCATGCCCTCCTTCCTCCCTGCCTCAGCCTGGCCATAAACTATTTCAGGCTTGCAAAATCTGGTCTGCTGCTGTCTTGCTCACAGCCCCTCGTGAGGTGGAGGCCTGGGCCCTGGCCAGGAAATCAGTAACATCCACAATGTACAGAGGGTTCTGGTCAACTGGGACAGAGGAAACCAGGTGATCTCTCGGGTAAATGACCACGCAGGGATTGAGGAGAAGAGTGGGTGGGGACTGACTCACTCCACGGGGTAGCAGCCACAGAGCCCCACTTCCCAGATACTCCTCAGGGGAAAGGGAGAAGGGGTTGGGAGGACAGGCCAGCTCAAGTTTGGGGGTCCAGCAGTGGGCTGAGGGTATTCAGACAGATTACCTTGTACCAAGCTCACCTCCCCCTCCTGATGCCGGTAGCCCTCGCCCAGGTTTGTTTTCATCCCCATTTTACAGATGGGAAAACTGGCCCTCCAACCAAAGTTCTCTTGGGGGATGTGTAGTGTCTCCCCACTCTGACCCTTTGCCAGGCAGGGGTCGGGGCCCAGTCTCCTGCCCTCCACACTGGTCCCCCTTTCTAGCCCATCCCAATGTCAGTAAAGGCCCGTGTCCTTCCTCGCTCTCCCAGTGCCCAGAACCTCGATTGTACCGATTCACTCTCTCCTCCCAGGATTAACCTCCATGGCCCTACACTCTGTCCCCAGAAGGGTTTCTGCCTTCCTCCTGCCTCCCCTCACCGTCCCAAGCTACCTGCGTTTACACCTCCTGTCTCCTCTGAGCCATGGAGGCTTCCTGACTCTGCTCTAAGAGGTCCTCAGGGAGGACTCATCAGCTCCAGTTCCTCCCTCCCCTGGGTGACCTTCCAAACCCAGGGTCAGTGGTATCTAGGTAAGGGTGATCCCACCTGTCTTCAGGCAGCTGGGACAGGCCTAAAACCACCTGATCTGTGGGACAGGGGCCAGGTCTAACACTTCTCTGTGTCACCAGGGTCTGGAATGGAGAGGACACATCAGAGACATGACCAGTGAATGAGTGAACAAATGAATAAATGAATCCCACAATTCCATATTCTGGATGCTAACAAAATGGCAATGAATAAAATGGGGGAAAAGCTTCTCACCCCACGGAGGTTCATGCCAGTGAGGAGGAGGTAGAAGGTATACAACGTCAGGTACCACTGTGGAAGAAGTACTGTGGGAGGGATGGGTTGCATGTGGGGAAGGGGTTGGGGGTGGGATATGTGTGGAGGACGTTCGCCAAGAAGGTACGTTAGTGCATATTAAAGCAAATAATTAATCTGGAAGACACTGAGTCAAGCTCTGACCCCAACATTGCTACCAATCCTGTCATCTTGAGCAAGTCACACTTCCTCTCTGGTTTCCTCATGTATAAAGTGAGACAGTGGATAGGAAGGCCATTGTGATCTGGCCTCAGCTTGGACCTTCAAGGACCTTAACACATTATACCTCTGCAAACTTAATGGGGGAAATTATAGGTGGTTAGAAGTGGTTCTGACGAAAGAGACCTTCTCTGCCCCAGCAATTCCCTGAGGTTCCAGTTGATGTCACATAATCTGCATGGATTTGCATACTGGGCCCCCAAACTCCCAAAGATGGCATGTCGTGCAAATGTCAATAATTAGCACAAATGACTTGACTCGCATTCAGGCTTCTTTGCAGAGCGAGGGGGAGAAGGTGAGGTCACCTCTGACTACAGAGGCAGAATACTTTGCCCTGAAGAGGACAAGAAGGGCCCTGCCCCCTCTCCTCTCCTCTGGCGCCCTCCAGCCCATTTCCACACCCCTGCTCAGACAGCCCTGTCTGGGCTGCCCTGCAAATGCCCACAGGAACCTCCTAAGGACTCCTGAGTCACTTGACAACTTCACCGAAGTCCCTAACAGGAGCTGCCTGTCTCTGCCCCACCCTGTCGGTCTCCAGGGTTTTCAATAGCTTGATTCCCCATGCACCTCCCTTTCTAGTCCCCCCCACCCCAGCCCATGCCAGGCCAATCCTAGAGGCTCCAGCCTCAAATAACTCCCAGATCAGTAAATACCGTGATTTCCCCTTACTGTGGCTGTCTGGATGGGATTTGCAAATCACACAATCACATCCTGGGGTGTGTGTATACTCTCTCACACATAAACACACACTCCTCCAGGGGTGTGTACACACACATGCGTACTCACTTGTGCCCACACAAACACAAACTGAAGTACACAGAAGATTTCCACCTGGGATGAATAATTCATGGGGGGAAGAAAGCAAATGTTCCTGGGATGCTTTACTAACACCCAGCTCAGCTCATCCTTCCCACACTCAGGAGTGACTTTTAAGCTCTCCGATTTCACAGAAGAGGACACAGAGGCTGTCTGGGTTGCTGACTCCTGTTCCTGTGAGCCCACTGCCCCACGCTCCCACCCATGTGCATGAATGGAGGTGCTCTTGCAGAAGTACTGAGCCTGGCTCTTCCATTGCCTCCAGGTGACTGTGGGTACAACTCTTCCCTTCCCTAGGGCTCAGTGTCCTCATCTGGGAAGTAGGAATTGTAATATTTCTCTTTTTCTTGCATAGAATTAAACAAGAGGGCCTATGAGGGGTCCTTTCAATTTCATGTCCCAGAGGGACACCCACAAAAAACCTGCCACCTACCCCATGACCCTGGCCAAGGCCTCCTGGATAGACCTCTTGCCTAGTCTTCCGAGTGGATGGGCCTCAGAGGGGGCCATGCCAACAGGGCTCTTTCTCTCATTGGCCCTCAGGTGACACCCCCACTAGCGCTGACTTCCACCTTTGCCTGCTGCTGACATCAGCACCCATCTGATTGTGGTGGGAAGGGAGGCCTCTTAGGGAAGCAGGTTTGCTAAATTTCAATCAGGAAGGAACTCTCAGCTGGGATGTCGGGTAGGTTTAGCAAATATCCTCCACAGGTGTCTTTGGAAGCAGGAGCCAGTGATCACAAAGCAATGCCACCTCCAGACTCCCTTCCCCAGGAACCCTCTCCAGCCACCTCCAACCATTAATAAATTTCCACCCTCAGCTTAGGATCTTCCAGTCAGTTTCCTGAGCTGCTCAGTTCATCATCCCAATAACCATCTTCCCTCCAACATGCTGTCACCATCCTTTGTTATCTCCAGTCGTTAGTCCTTCATCTTCCCCCCGCCCCTTCATTCTCACTCCTACCACCAGCCACTCGGCCATCCCAACCCAGAAGGTCACTATCTAGTCCATAAGCCACCTCACTCCCTGTCTAAATTCTTTACAGAGCAATAAACTTTGGCTGGAATGATACCCAGACCACAAATCTGGAGCCAAACAACATTTCCAGGAGGCCACAGCATACTGTCTGTAGTGTAGCTGGTTTCCTTCCCAACGGGGCCTATTGTTATGGCCATCTGCAAATGCTCAGGTGATATGGACACTTCCTCACTCGATGACCCTCTGTCCAGGGTGGACTGAGGTGGCCCAGCTGGCTGCAGCCCTGTCTCTAATCTCTCTGAGCAAGCATGTAGCGACGTCCCTGGCTTGTTCAAACACACACTTTGCCAGGTGCTAAAGAACAATTAAAAGTGATCACAGTGGATCAGCCTTCCTGATTAATCTTACCTGTCTTAAGCTCGGATAAGCCTGCGGAGGAATCTGTTTCCAAATCTGTCATTTCTGACAGTAGATAGGCTGGAGTTCCCCTTGAAGAGCCAGCTAGAGTTCAAGGGAGTTTACACCCCAAGTCATAGAAGAGCTTGCCTTAGACTTCATCCAGCCTGATGTGTCTGCAATTTGGCTAGAAATTATTCAGGAGAATCTTGATTAGTATTTAGCTGTGGTGTGGTGTTCTAGCATTTTGAGAGGCTGAGGTGAGAGAATTGCTTGAGCCCAGGAGTTTGAGACCAGCTAGTCAACATAGCAAGACCTTGTCTCCGCAAAAAAGCAAAAATTAGTCAGGTGTCGTGGCCCACACCTTTAGTCCAGTTGCTCTGAAGACTGAGGCAGCAGGTTTGCCTGAGTCCAGGCAAATGAGGCTGTGGTAAGTCGTGACCGTGTCACTGCACTCCAGCCTGAGGGACAGAGTGAGACCTCGACTGAAAAGAAAAGAAAAGAAAGAAAGAAAGAAAAACCTCACTTCAGGTTCCAAAGTCTGAGTTGGGAGTGAAAAGACTTGTATTGGAATCCTGGATCTGCCACTTAACTGCTGAGCCTTACTTTCCTCATCTGTAAAGTGGGAATGAGAATATCCGCCCCATAGGATTGGTTTGAGAGTAGTATGCTAAAGAACTCTAATGAACCTTTTGTAAGACCCAGCTCGACCACAAGATCGAACTGAATCTGAACAATCATTCTAGAAAACTGCCAGAAAAGCTTCATTTACTACCTTGTCTGACTCATGTCATCTTCAGAGTTCTTTTGACACGGGTCACCTCCAAAATCAAAATCAAGTTTATTTAGTGACACTGCAGTTACAACAGCAGAGTGACTTCTGATTATTTCTTTCATGAAACCACTTATTTAGTTTTATCTGGTCATGTGCCACATAATGACGCTTCAGTTAACGACAGACTACATATACAAGAGTGTTACCATAAGACTATAATGGAGCCAAAAAATTCCTACCAACTAGTGACACTGTCATGTGATACATTACTCACATGTTTGTGGTAAGCCTGGTATAAACAAACCTACTGAGCTGCCAGTCATATAAAAGTCTAGCATATACAGTTAAGGATAGTACATAACACTTGATAATGATCATAAACAACTGTGTTACCGGTTTGTATATTTACTATACATTTAACCGTGATTTTAGTATATTCCTTCTACATGATTAAAAAAAAGTTGACGGTACAACAGCCTCAGGCAGGTCCATCAGGAGGATTCCAGAAGGCATTGCTGTCATAGGGAGTGACAGCCTCATGTGTGTTATTACCCCTGAAGTCCGTCCAGGGGGACAAGATGTGGAAGAATATGGTGATGTTGATCCTCGCCCTGGGCAGGCCTAGGCTAATGTGTGTGTTTGTGTCTTCGGTTTTAACAACATAGTTTAAACAGTAAAAAATAATTTTTTGTTTTGAGTTGGAGTCTCACTCTATCACCCAGACTGGAGTGCAGTGGCATACTCCCGGTCACCACAGCCTCGACCTGCTGGGCTCTGGCAATCCTTCTGCCCCAGCCTTCCAAGTAGCTGGAACTACAGGCATGCACTACCATGCCTGGCTAATTTTTGATTTATTGTAGAGACGAGGTCTCACCAAGTTGCCCAGGTGGGTCTCGAACCTGTGGATTCAGGCAATCCACTCGCCTTGGCCTCCCAAAGTGCTGGGATTACAGGCTGAGTCACCGAGCCTGGCCAAAAAAAATTTTTTTTTTGAGTTGGAGTCTCACTCTGTCGCCCAGACTGGAGTGCAGTGGCCGCTCCCAGTCACCGCAGCCTCGACCTGCTGGGCTCCGGTGATCCTTTCGCCTCAGCCTTCCAAGTAGCCGGAATTACAGGCATGCGCTACCACACCCGGCTGATTTTTTGATTTATTGTAGAGATGAGGTCTTGCTGCCCAGGCAGGTCTTGAACCCGTGGGCTCAGGCAATCCACTCACCTCAGCCTCCCAAAGGGGCAGGATTACAGGCTGAGCCACCGAGCCCGGCTCAAAAAATTTTTTAAAAATTAAATTAGCCCGAAACCCACAGGACTTAAGAGAGAAGATAGACAAATGGGACCTTATTAAACTGACAAGCTTCTGCAAAGCCAAAGAAACCATCAAGAGAGCAGGGAGACAGCCTACAGACTGGGAAAAAGTATTTGCCAACTCTAGGTCTGACAAAGGCTTAACATCCTGGATCTACAAGGAACTGAAGCGTACTGAAAAGAAGAAAACAAACAACCCCATTATAAAATGGGCAAAAGACATGAACAGACACTTCACAAAAGAAGACATTCGAGCAGCCAACAAACACATGAAGAAATGCTCAACCTCACTAATCATCAGGGAGATGCAAATCAAAACCACACTGAGATACCACCTAACTCCAGTCAGAATGGCAATTATCAACAACTCAAAAAATAACAGCTGCTGGAGAGGGTGTGGTGAAAAGGGAACACTTCTACACTGTTGGTGGGAGTGTAAACTAGTGCAACCTCTGTGGAAAGCAGTGTGGCGATTCCTAAAAGCCAACCTAAATACCAACCTCCCATATGACCCTGCAATCCCCCTACTGGGAATATACCCTGAAGAACACAAATCACTCTATAAAAAAGATACCTGCACACGTATGTTTATCGCAGCA
>NW_007248772.1:177673-213590 GCF_000164805.1 Carlito syrichta
CAAAAACAAAAATCCGAATATCACATGTTCTCACTCATATAATGGACCTTGAACATCCAATGCAATACTATGAGAAAATGACGGATGGTACTGGGAAACTATGGGGGGGAGGGGGATGGGATTAACAGTAGCAAATATCTGTCGGGGGATGGGAAAACACTTCTTATCTACAGGGTGCCTGAATGAAACGTCATTGTACACCTACCCTTAACTGTACCCCACAAAACTATAATAAAAAATACTGATTAATGAAAAAAAAAATTAAATTAGAAGCTTACAGAATAAGGATATAAAGAATAAAATATTTTTGTACAGCTGTACAATGTGTTTGTGTTTTGTTTTGTTTTTGAGTTGGAGTCTCACTCTGTCACTCAGGCGGGAGTGCAGTGGCATGCTCACGGCCATCACAGCCTCTGTCTGCTGGGCTCAGGTGATTCTTCTGCCTCAGCCTTCCAAGTAGCTGGAACCACAGATGCGCACTATCATACCTGGCTAATTTTTTGTGATTTATTGTAGAGTCAAGGTCTCACCAAGTTGTCTAGGCTGGTCTCGAACCCCTAGACTCAGGCAATTGTCCCGCCTCTGCCTCCCAAAGTGCTGAGATTGCAGGCGTGAGTCACTGCACCCAGCCTGTGTTTGTGCTTTAAGCTGTGTTATTATAAGAGACAAGAGGTTTTTAAAAGTTTATAAAGTAAAAAAAATTACATTAAGCTAAGTTAATTCATTACTGAAAAAGTTAAAATTTTAAAGAAATTTTAGTGTCATGTATATATACAGTGTTTATAAGTCTACAGTGGTGCACGGTCATGTCCTAGGCCTTCACATTCACTCACAGCTCACTGACTAACCCAGGGCAACTTCCAGTCATGGTAAGTGTCCTGGACAGATATACTATTTTGTAATTTCTTACACCATATCTTTACCGTACCTTTTCTATGTTTAGATACATAAATACTTATCCTTGTGTCACAGTTGCCTGCAGTATTCAGTACAGTAATGTGTTTGTCATCCAGGAGCAACAGGCTGTACCATATAGCCTAGGTGTGTAGCAGGCTGTACTTTCCAGGTTTGTGTAAGTACACTCCGCGATGTTCACACAATGACAAAATTGACTCACAACAGCCAGGTGCGGTGGCTCATGCCTATAATCCTAACACTTTGGGAGGCAGAGGCAAGAGGATTGCTTGAGTTCCGGGGTTTGGGACCAGCCTGGGCAACTTGGTGAGACCTTGTCTCTACAATAAATCAAGAAAGTAGGCAGGTATTGTGGCACGAACCTAGCTACTTGGAAGGCTGAGGTGGAAGGATCACCTGAACCCAGCAGGCTGAGGCTGCAGTAGCCATGAGTGTGCCACTGCACTCCAACCTGGGCAACACAGTGAGACTCCAACTCAAAAAAAAAATTGACTAACAACACATTTCTCAGAATGCATGCCTATCTTTAAGTGATGTGTGACTGCCCCCAGACACCCTCTCCAGCTTTGATCTGTTTTTTATCTTTATGATGTGTTGGAGAGAGGACATTGTATCTGCTCTTTCCTATGTAAGTCTTGCCATGCCCTTTGGCCAAAGACAATTTAAGTATGGATTTTTGCTGTCACCATCAAGGTCACTATAATCCGAATGTTTCTTAAGGCTTGTGCAGAGGAGGAACCAGATGCTGCTGCCCTCCCTGCCCTAATCAGGTAGGAGAGAAGGCTCTGGCTGAACCCTTGGAGGGCAGACCAAAGCTTTCGATTAGCAGTACTGAAAGAGTGGTACCCAGACCAGCAGTGCGAGCATCACCAGAGAACGTTTTAGCCACAGAGATTCTCAGGACCCACCCGACACCTGCCGAATCAAAAGCTCCGATTTCTGCACTTAAGCACAAATTGCTCCAGTCTAAAAATCACCATGTTAGAGAACAGAAACCTTTGACCGTAACATCCATGGATGAGGGAGCCGTGAAGGCACAACCAGGTCCAAGGAAGTGATTTTAGTGTGGAAGAGATAGGGAGAGGGCATCATTGGCACAGGCCTGGGATCCCCGCCTTTGGCACTCTTGGAGACCAGCAGAGAGGGAGGGCTGGGGTCTGGAGAAACATTAGGAATTTTGGGAATTAAGAGGCTGATAAGGAGGTGGTGAGGGGACAATAAGCTTGGCTGCGGCTTGGTCCTCCTCATTGGCAGTGGGTCCCAGCAGCCTCCCACAGCTGCCTTAGCCCCTGTTAGCAGGAGTCTCCTTGTTCAGGCCCACACTGAACTTGTTAGAGATGCCGGCATTCCCAGCTGTGGTTTGGCACTAAGGTCTAGGGACCTTCCAGTCCCAGCCCAGGGCCATTTCCCTCAGAGAGACCTAAGTAAAGGGCCCGAGTTGGGGCTGCTGAGACCTTGGCTGTATAAGGGCCCTGACACACTGCCTTGTCCATTGTTCTCCCTGACCCCTCCCATGGGCCTGGTGCTGTATCAGGACGTGGAGAGCTACCGTGAAGGGACACAGAAGCCACAGTTCCTGCCCTCAGAGAGCCCAGCAAGTTGCTGGGGAGATGAATGTCAAGGTCACTGGTTCCCAAGTCCTAAACCATGTGCCGGATACTGTTCCAAGCTGTTTGTGATCATTATAGTATTTAATGAGACAATCACCCATGAAACAGATATGCACCCGGGATAGCAGACTGTGAGGGCTGGAGGAGTCTAACTGACTGGGTGTGCCAAGATTCAGAGAAGGAGGCAGGTGAGAGGCGTAGTAGTCAAAAAGGTTCTCAAAGGGGAGGAGACCCCATCGGTCATTTGGAGACAGAGAATGTGGAGGCAATAAGGAGATCATCTTCTCTGTCTCTACCTCTCTTTGCCTCTCTGTCTCTTTGTATTCTTTCTTCTTCCCACACAATAGGCCACTCCATAAATGGGCAACCTCTCCTCACATCATACTAGGATCCTGCCATTAAGACCCTATTGCAACAATTGGCAGAACAATGGATAAACAAATTCTTGTATGGCCATACATTGGCATACTGGCCATCAACAAGAAGGGATAACCTACTGACACATGCCACACATGGATGAATCTCAAACGCACCACACTAAATGAAGGAAGTCAGACGGAGAAGGCTATACACTGTATGATTCAATATACATACAATTTCTGGAAAAGATAAAACTACATAGAGAAAAAGCAGATAGATTAGTATTAATAGTTGCTTGAGGCTGGGGGCTGGAGAAGGGATTGACTGCAAATGGCACAAGGAGAATTTGGGGGGGGTCACATAAAGGTTATAAAACTAGATTGTTCTGATGGTTATACAACTGTATAAATTTGCTTACATCATTGAATGCATACTTAAAATGAGGTGATGCTATGGTATGTCAATTTTACCACCATAAAGAGGCATGACAAAAAAAGAAGACAGTTGATGGATGGATAGATGGTTAGACATGAGAACAAAAAATTGTAATGAAATGTGTGTGATAAGACTGTGTGATTAGTGTTGATATGGATACTCACTGTACAATTTTTCCAACTTTTCTATATATTTGAAAGTTTTCATGATGAGATATTGGGGAATTTTCCTGCTCTTAGCAGGAAAGTGATCAAAGGATCTATGATTTAAAAAGGTAATTTTGGCCACTGACACATTTGAGTGAAAACCCCCGGCGATGGTGCTGGTGAGGTTGTAGAGAAGAAACTGGGACACTCATACACTGCTGCTCGGATAACCCCTCACAACCACTTTGGAGATGTGGAAGCATTGACCCGATGATGCAGTAATTTCACAGAAATGTGTACACTTGCACACCACGAGGCAAAGATAAGAATGTTATAGCGGCATGATCCACCAAAGCCCCAAACTGGGAACAGTCCAATAGTTATCAGTAGAATGGATCAAAAATTGCATAGTCATTCAATGGGACACTATACAACAATGGAAATACATGAGCCGCACACACGACATGGGTGGATTTCAAAATGTTGAGCAAAAGAAACCAGACACAATCAAGTTCATGCAGTGTGATTCCATTTATGTACTCTTCTAAAGTCAGGCAACACTGTCAGGAAGAGAAGGCAAAAGACTGACTGCCTTTGGTGGGAGAGACGACAGTGGGGGGGACACTAGGCAAAGGTTGTGAAAAGCCAGCAATACTCTCTTTCTTGATCTGGATGATGAGTTGCATGTAAAAAAAAAAAAAAAAAAAAAGCAAACACACACAAACACACACACACACTCTGAGTGATTTTTACTAATTTGTGCACTTTTCTGCATGTGTTTTTTAATTAGAGAAAAAGTTTACTAAACGATTAGAAAAAAGAAACCTATTTGGCCTTCACTCAAGGGTGCCTCACCTTAAACCTGACCTCCAAGGGACTTCTGGAGATGCAAGGAGTTTGCCTCCGCTACTCTGAGCAGCCTGGGACAGTCTCTGGAATAGATTTCATGTGGGCAGAGTCCTTGGCATTTGTCAGACCTGCAAGGTCATAGGAGAGGAAAGAGGCATTGGAGGCTTTGATGCCAGGCTAGCCTCAGGAGCCTGCAAAAGTCCTAGAAAGTTTGGCAAGCCACCCTAAATCAGTGAATCACAAAGGAACATTCCAGCCCAGGCCTGAAGGAGATCAGGGCTGAGCAAGCTGGGGGTGAACACAAGTTAAGAATTGGCGAGAGATACATCAGGTCTGCTCTCCTGCTCAAAGCTGCCACCTTCAAACAGTCCTCTGCCTTGTTGTAGTGATCTAAAAGGGCTTTAATAAAAATTGACCAAAATTAACTCGGTAGGAACTCCTTTTGTAAAAGGAATACTCACCTTTTTGATAAATTTGGTGTTGATGAGGTTTCCATTTTCAGGTGACAGGTCTTGTCAATACAGAGTCTACTTTGCTTTTTCTTGATAATCAACTCCCATTTTCCATGAAGGCAAGGACAGAAGATTGGTTTATGGGTTATCCACAGCAGGAAGTCCAATTCCAGGTAGATCAGTCAGGCTTTCCATGATCGCAGTTATTGAGTAGCAGCATTGTCTGTGCGCCTTTGTAAGAGTGGGAAAATGTTAAAAAAAAAAAAAAAAGTATTAGAAATCACAAGCTCTTGACTTGGGAATGGAATGGTGACAAGCACAGCCTAAAGCACTATCAGATTTAACCGACAGATCTGATATGCCAACAGGCCCCAGAAAAGCAGCCACCAGCAAAGGGTAAGCTTGTAGGGAGCACCAAAATATTGAATAAACATTTGGAGAATGAATGAATGTGGAACAGACCTTAGCACAGTTAGTTTTCAGGAGACTCCTGCTGACTGTAGACCAGACCAGTCCACATGGTAGGTTGGCCTCTCCCAGCAAACACTGTGAGAGCCTCAGATAGGTGCGGGGAAGAGGGACTTGAATGCCAAGTGACCCCCCCCAAGAGACTCCATAAAGGCTTCTATGCCCACATACATTTGAGAAATGCTGGGCTCAGGTGAAACACACACTGTGTAAGGTGACACTCTGAGGAAACAGGTCTTACGCAGCTGGTGGCAGAGGAACTGGGACCACTCCCATGGAGGGGCAACCTGGCAGTGTCTTTCCAAATTAAAAATGCACATGGCCTTTGACCTAGCACTTCTACTCTCTGGAATCCTCCCTACAGATACACTCCCACAAGTACCAAATGACGTGTGGCCAAGGATATTTGTTTGCAGCATTGTTTATAATAATAAAAGCCTGGAAGCAACCCAACTCTCTCAAAAGGGGTCTGGCAAAATAATCTTGGGAGCTGTAGCTAACATTTATTGAGTGCTTACTGCACACCAGGCACTGCCCTAAGCCATTTACAAGCAGCAACTCATTGGATCTTCACAACATGCTTTGAGGTAGATGCTGCTATTATCTCTGGTTCACAGATGAGGAAACTGAGTCACTAAGCCACGAGGTAACTGGCTCAACAGTAAACAATTTGTTTGAAACAGAGCAGGGATCTAGCATTCTGCCTCCAATGTCTATGCTCTTTTTTTTTTTCTTTTGAGTTGGAGTCTCACTCTGTCGCCCAGACTGGAGTGCAGTGGCCGCTCCTGGCCACCGCAGCCTCGACAAGCTGGGCTCCGGTGATCCTTCTGCCTCAGCCTTCCAAGTAACTGGAATTACAGGCACGCGTTACCACGCCCGGCTAATTTTTTTTTATTTTATTGTAGAGGTGAGGTCTCGCCTGCCCAGGTGGGTCTCGAACCCACAGGCTCGGGCAATCCACTCACCTCAGCCTCCCAAAGGCAATGTCTATGCTCTTAACCAGCCATTACACGATATCTTTCAAATAAACATTTGAAGCCACTGTTTGATGGAGCACCATGAAGTCATGAAAAAAAATGATGCAGCTCTCTGTATCATCAAATGGTCTCTAGACTATCGCTAAGTGAAAGAGAAAGAAGCAGAACAGTATAGGGAAAAGTTGCCACTTGTGTAGGACAAAAAAAACCCTGAAAAATATATATATTTTAGACTATTTTTTAGAAGGATACACAGGAAACTGGTAACTCAGGGGCCCCTGAGAAAGGGACTGAGTAATGGCTAGAAAGAAGGATAGACGAAAAGCCCACACATCTGTTTGCATTTGTTTTTAACTTTTTACCTTATTCTGAATTAATTTAAAACATACAGAAAAGTAGCAATAATAAGATAGAATTATTGATCCCTTCACCTGGATTCACTAATTTTTATTGGCTTGCTTTTTTTTTTCTGTGTCCACATAAGATCTCTTTAAAATTAATTAAATAAGCCATGTGTGGCCTAGTCCCAGCACTTTGGAAGGCCGAGGTGGGAGGATTCCTTGAGCCCAGGAATTCGAGACCAGCCTGGGCAACATAGTAAGACCTCCTCTCTACAAAAAAATTTTTAAAAATTAGCGGAGCATGGTGGTGCCCACCTGTAAGTCCCAGCTACTCAGGAGGTTGAGGTGGAAGGATCACCTGAGCCCAGGAGATCGAGGCTACAGTGAGCTATGATTGTGCCACTCACTGTACTCCAGCCTGGGCGACAGAGTTCAGACTCCAACTCAAAATTAATTAATTAACTTAAAAATAACAAGACAAAGTTTAAAAAGTGCTTTCTACCTAAAAAATTCTGGAGATTATAAAATGCTAGCTGTTCAACTCACTCAGAAACAGGGCAACTGCATAGCTTTTTCACAGTCTATCTTGAAATACTCCCATCCTCCGGAACCCTGAAGGATATTCCTGAGTCAGGGATCTTAGAGAAGGGGCCGGAGGAAGCTTCCAGAACCATAGGATAAGGCCAGAAGCAGCTATGCTTCGCTCAGGGGCAGCGTCAATCAGAGACAGAACTGATGTGAGCCACAGGGCTCCTGCCTCCCAAGTGGGTTCTCTCTGCCCTGCTGACTAAAGAGGAAACAGGCGTGCCAGGTGTCCACACAATGCCAGCAAACCATCCAAGGCCTACCCAGTCTGTTGTATTACCTGCTCTGGCCCTTGTGCCACTGATCAGTGCCTGAGATAGACTGAGGTCCTGTGGACCAGACAGTGGGGGAAACTCAGAAACAAGCACAGAGGGGTGTGTTCCCTGACATCATTAAAGGCGTTGTCTCCCCTGAGCACTGGCTACTTAATCCCAGGACCTGTCACTTGCCCCTTCCCAGCTTAGCCCCAAGGGCTTTACTGTCCCATAATCATCTGCTCTGGGTTTTCGGGTGCTTTCTAAGAGTCATCAGGTCTGTTCTACTGCATAGTATTCCTTCCTGCTCCCACCCTCACTTGGGATCTCTGTAAAAACAGGGCTGTGTCTCCTCACTCAGACTGGGGCTCCCTGAGGACAAGGTTGTGTCTCCCCTCTGATTGGGGCTCCCTAAGGACAAAGCTGTGTCTGCCCCCCTCAGGCTGGGGCTCCCCAAGAAGAGTGCTGTGTCTCCCCCCTCAGACCGGGGCTCCCCGAGGACAAGACTCAGTCTCTCCCCTCAGATTGGAGCTCCCGGAGGACAGGGTTGTATATCCCCCCTCAGACTGGGCTCTCTGAGGACAGGGCTGTGTCTCCCCCTCTGACTGGGTTCCTCAACTGAGAAACCTTGGAGAACACTAGATTGGGCACTGTCCCACCCTCCCTTTTGGCTCCGAGGCCAAGACTCTGGGCAGACCCCCATTTCACACACCCCAAATCTGGGCACACGTACCCTTGTGGCCCATTGTCTGCCTGAAAGGACGGCTGAAGGCCTGCCTCTGACACCAGCGGGCCCGTGGCAAGGCCATTGCATAACAGCAACCCGGCCACAGGTTTCCGATGATTCAGCACTGTGGCCTGCACAGCACTCCGACTCTGGTGGAGGACTCCAGAGAGGACTCTTCAGAAGTGAGGGACAAGAGACCCAAGGATCTCGCCTCACCCGGGCAGGCTGCATCGCAGCCCTGACACCCTGGGGAAGGGCACAGATTTGGGGCCTCTCGCCGCTGCCCTGGGCCTGTCCTCTCTGGGTGTCTGAGCCTGGGTGCAAGTGCCCAGGCCTGGGTGCCAGCCTGGTGTTGGGCCAGGAGAGTCACCCTGCCGTGAAGAGCCTACAGTGGGGGCTTAGACGCCCTCCAGCAGCGCTGTGGCCCAGCAGGAGGGGGACCCGGACCAGGGAAGGGACCCCACCGGCAGCCTGGGGTTGGGGGTCCAACTTGGCAGTTCTTTTTCAGACCACTAGATGTCACTTCCATTTCAAAGGAGCCCACTGGTTGGAACTTTCCCCAGTCAGGTCCCCCATCCTTCTCCAAGTCTTAAAGACACACAGGCCTCAGTGGCTCAGCCGGCAATCCCGAGCCTTTGGGAGGCCTAGGTGAGTGGATTGCCTGAGCTCACGGGTTCGAGACCCACCTGGGCAACTTGGCGAGACCTCATCTCTACAATAAATCAAAAATCAGCTGGGCTCGGTGGCTCAGCCTGTAATCCTGTGCCTTTGGGAGCCCGAGGGTTCGAGACCAGCCTGGGCAGCGAGACCTCATCTCTACAATAAATCAAAAAATCAGCCAGGCGTGGTAGCGCATGCCTGTAGTTCCGGCTACTTGGAAGGCTGAGGCGGAAGGATCGCTGGAGCCCAGCAGGTCGAGGCTGCGGTGGCCGGGAGCGGCCACTGCACTCCAGTCTGGGCGACAGAGTGAGACTCCAACTCAAAAAAAAAAAAAAAAAGACACACAGGCCACAAGAAAACTTCGCTGCCCACAGAGGACCAAGACACAGGAAACCTAGCCAGATGCTGTCCCCCATGCTGAGCTGAAACTTCCAGGAGCTCCACAACATCCCACCCCACCCCTGGAAAAAGCCAGAAGGGGCAGGACCCCGTCTCCCCATCCTACACCTGCCCTGCAGGTTAGTGTGGGCATGGTATTTTCTGAAACAAACAAAAAAAATGGAACATGTGATCAAATGATTGTGACTGCATTTGGGAGGACAATGTTTGTAACGGGGAATGCCTACCTACCCCAAAGATTCTCCTCAGTGCCAAGAGATTCGGGTTCACCAGGGGCCGTGTTGGCCATTCCCCCACTGCAGGCTATCTTCAGGAAGTTTAGGTGAGGGGGAGCGGAAAGGAGGTTCCACGGACCCTGCTTCTTCCACCCACATCCCCAGTATTGTCAACCTCTCTTGGCTGGCTGGAGCTGATATTACAATTTACCATGTGTTTCACTCCACTTGAGGCCCCCAACAATCTCCATGAGGTAAGTATAATGATGGTACAAATGAAGAAGCCGAGGTCTGGAGAGGGTTAGGTGAGAAAGTTCTTCTCTTGTTGCTATCCTGTCTCATCTCCCCACAAAAATGGAGCCTGGAGTCGATTGGTTTATCTGCCCCTCAGGTTGCTGCTTAAAGACTCATTCTCAGCTGGCACAATGGCTCATGCCTGTAATCCCAGCACTTTGGGAAGTTGAGGTGGGAGGATAGCTTGAGATCATGGGTTGGAGACCAGCCTGGGCAACACAGCAAGACCCCCATACTCTCTAACACACCCACCCACCCACACACACACACACACACACACACACACTCTCTCTCTCTCTTTAGCTCATTCATAGGGCTTTTACCCAGTGGTTTGCAAATTTGGTTGCCCATTAGAATCACCTGGGAAATTTTTGAAAATTTTGATGCCCAGGTTAATTCAGAGTGTGGGCAGGATGGAGTGAGAGTTGAGCCTGTGTCTTTAAAGATTCTGGGTGATTCCAACGAGGGGCCAAGTTTGGGGACCACCCCACCCCAGTCAATAAGGACAGGTTTGTCAGGGTGAGAATGGAAAGGTTATAATGCTATTAATGATTGCTTAGTTCATATTTCATAATAGGGTGCCCAGTAACAAATACCTCACACACCATATACACCACAAGGCAGGTAGGCGTTCATTATTACTTCTGTGGAGGAAAGACTGCTGTTCAGAGAAGTGAGGCAACTTGCCCAGCATAGCCCAGCCAGTAAGTTAGCAGAACCAGGACTCACACCCAAGGCTATTTCATTCTCAAGCAAATGCTCCTTTCTCCATTATGCCTCTGAGACAAGGTCAGCTTCTTCCAGGGCAGTTAGTTTTACATAAAGAAAACAGTTCCTGATCAGTATCTGACCTCTAACCTTGGCCACTGACCGACAGCCAGTCATAACCACAACTGACCCTTTGTCTTGACCACAAGCTTGCTCTACCCTAGCTACCACTTGACCCTTAACCCTAGCCACTGCTGACCCCTCACTGAAACCACAGGCTGTCCTAACGCCAGCCATGTTCAGCGTTGGTTAGAATGTGGAGGGCTCGAGTGACCCAGTCACAAACCCAGCTAATTAATGCATTGTGCCATAATTACTAACAATAATAAACACATGGAGCTGTGTGCCAGAGAGGAGGTTGGGTTTTTGTTTGCTTATTTGTTTTGAGTTGGAGTCTTACTCTGTTGCCCAGGCTGGAGTACAGTGGCACGCTCACAGCCACTGCAGCCTTGACCTGCTGGGCTCAGGTGATCCATCCACCTCAGCCTCCAAGTAGCTGGAACTACAGGCACGTGCCACCATGCCTGGCTAATTTTTGATTTTTATTGTAGAGATGAGGGCTCTCCAAATTGCCCAGGTTGGTCTTGAACCCACAGGCTCAGGCAATCCTCTTACCTCGGCCTTCCAAAGTGCTGGAATTATAGGCATGAGCCACTGCACCTGGACGAGGTTGATATTTTTAAGTCCATGACTCATTAAAAGGATTTCCAATATTTCTCTATGAACTATCAGGTCAGGTCTAAAGTCTTCCCCAAAGTTGGACACGGTGGCTCACACCTCTAATCCCAGTACTTTGGGAAGCTGAGGCAGAAAAACTGCCCGAGACCATCCTAAGCAACACAAGGCGACCTCGACTCTACAAAAAATTTTTTTAAAAACTAGCTGGGTGTGGCGGTGTACACCTGTAGTTCCAGCTACTTGGGAGACTGAGGCAGAAGGATCACCTGAGCCCAGGAGGTCAGGTCAAGGCTGTGGTAAGCCATGATCATGCCACTGCACTCCAGCCTGGGCAACAGAGTGAAACTCCAACTCAAACAAAAATTTAAATAATTAAAAAAAAAAAGACTTCCCCAAAGCTGGAAGAGCTCGCTCACTCTCTCTCTCTCCCCTTCTCTCCTTCTCCCCACGCATACTCTCTAGGACCACCCCCCAAGGTCTTCCTCCTCAGGAGAGGTGTAGGGTTCCCAAGATCTCACATAGTTCATGCTCACCCCCTTCCCTAAGGGTCACCAGGCCCAAGGGAGCCAACAGCCACCCGGTCCAGCATCTTCTCTTCTGCTTCCACAGGTTAAGAAAGTCAGGGCCAGCACGTTTTCAGGGGGTAATGGTTGGATATCGGGGGACGCTCACCCACGCATGCATTCACATAACTCACCAAGTGTGTTTATAGAGTACTGGGCAACTGTAAACTTGGCTCACCCTGGCTGCCCCCAGGAGAGGGGAAACCATAAACACCTCTTGCTCTGACCAGTTTCCCTCGACGAGGCGAGTCACCTCCCAGAACTTGCACACTCCACCATTCTGGGGAACTGGCTATCCTCATGACTTTCTGCTCTGTGAACAATGCCTAGCCTCCTGTCCCCAACACAGGGGAAGCACCCCAGACCCCTGCCCAAGACTGTTCTGAGCCTTTGCCCCAGAGGTTACTACACCTGGGAATGCGTTACCCTTCTTTTCTACCACTCAAACCTCCCCACCACGAAAGGCCCACTTTCAGTTTTACCTTATCCAAGACAAAACACTCACACTGGTTTTCTTGCTATGGTCAGTACTTTTTTTTTTTTTTGAGTTGGAGTCTCACTCTGTCATCCAGGCTGGAGTGCAGCGGCACAATCATGGCTCACCACTGCTTTGAACTCCTGGGAACAGGTGATCCTTCTGCCTCGGCCTTCTAAAACTACAGGCACGCACCACCACGTCCAGCTAATTTTTAATTTACTGTAGAGGCGAAGTCTTGCTATGTTGCTCAGGCTGGTGTTAAACTCCTGGGCTTAGGCAATCCTCTTGCCCCCGCCTCCCAGGTTTACAGGTGTGAGCCACCATGCCCACTCACAAGTGCTTCCTAGAAGACGCTTGAAGACAGAAAAAAAAAAAGCTTTGGTATAAAACCTAATATTTCATTCTTAGAAATTCATTCCTCTAGGTTAAGCATTGGTCTGTCTTCAGGAAGGGTTTTCTCGCTAGGTCCCAGGATATCCATGTGGCTATGTCATAGCAGCGGCAGCTGGTACACAGGTTGGCACTACCTAGAGCATGAATTCTGGCTCTCAGTGTGGCACTACCTGCCTGGGAGGTTCATGGCCCTCTCTGAAGGCACAGTGAGAGATGGGACTGCAAATCTCTAGGTCCCTCCAGCTCCAGTCGCCATTGGTTTCTCCTTCCAATCAAGGTTTTTTATTGGGAAATCACACAGTCGACCTTGCTACTTTGAAGTGTTGCCACAACTTTAAAGGGGAAGAGAAGTCCTATTGAGATGGGCCTAAAGTGTGATAAAATTAGGTCAGCTATAAGGAGGAACTTCCAAGACTGTGCATTATAAGGCATCGGGAACCGTAAAGTAAAAGCAAAACCACAGAACGTCTCTCCTGAAAGTCTTTAAAATGCAAGAAAGATATTTCTCAAAGCCCAAGTCTGACTTTGCTGGATGTTAGGGGCCTTTTATTATTATTAAAAGGAGAGAGAGTGTGACCTTTCCTCAAGCCAGGAAGGGGTGGAGGGAGCGTTGATGGAGTTCCTGGTGCCAAATGATAGAGAACTGAATGGGCCCAGGGCCTCACCCCCACCTCCTCCATTGTCCCCTGTTCCCCTTAACGAAGGCTCAGACCAGAGCAGCCAATGAGGCTTGGAAAATCTGCCTGTTGTGTGAGGGGATTTTCCATAAATCTCCCTCATTCAGGAGGCGACAGCCCCGTGCCCTGTAGAGGGAGGGCTGCCTGGCTCCTGGGGACCCTCATGAAGAACAGGTGCTTTCTGGCCAGCTCCCTTCTCCCCTGGGCCCCTCAGCTGTCCAGGGTGGTGGGAAGGAAACGAACCCAGCCTTCCAGGGGCCGTCTCCAAGGAATATGACCTTGGATCTCTTTAGGCCTGTGAAGACAAGGATAATGGGCTCTGACTCACCAATGGCATCACAGTTTGGAGGGTTATTTTGCATAAACTTGTTCACCCCCTGTTCAAGGTCCCCCCTTGTGAAACACTACAGACCACACCATGGAGTATGGAAGCCACTAGCCACGTGTGGCTATTTAAATCTAAATGAATTAAAGTTCGGTTTTAAAATCCAGTAACTCAAATGCATAGTTTAAGTGCTCAGTACCCACACGCGTCTGGTGGCTACTGTTTTCCACCGTGCGGCTCTAGAACATTTTCACCATCATAGAATGTTCTACTGGACAACGCTGCTTATAACCAACACTACACAGAGCAGCCTTCTATCAGAGCAGAAACCCAAGCACTGACAACAGGAATAGAAGAGTCTTGTGCTAACAATGGAGACGCCTCCAGGAACTCAAGGAGCTCCAGTCTGAGGGGAAGACACAGCCCTGTCCTCAGGAAGCTCCCAGCCCAAAGAGGGTTAAATAATTCCTTGGCCAGATCTTGTTTTTCCAAGCAGGTGAGGGGGAAAGGGTCCAGCTGTCACTTAGCAGCCTCATTAGTGATGTCTGCTGGGGCCTTGCCCTCCCCAGGGGTAATTATTAACAGGCCTCAGGTGTGAGAGAGCATGCAGCCCAGACCCCACCCTCCCATTCAGCAGACTGGGCCAGCTGGGCATCCTGGGGGGGGGGGGGCAGAGCTAAGAGTCCCACCTGGAGACAGGCCTCTGCCTGAGCAATGATACCACCGAGACCTGGCCGTGTGGCCCTACCCCCAGCCCCCACCCCAAGCCAAGCCTGCTCCATGTCTGATAAGATGCAAGGGAGCAGCCATTGCTTTGCTAAACCTTGGTCTGACCATGTGGCTCCTTGAACCACAGTCACCATGTTTCCTGGCCTTGGCCCCCTCTCCTACCTTGGGGAGGTAAACCTCCTCTCTCTCTCTCTCTCTCTCTCTCTCTCTCTCTCTCTCTCTCTCATTTACCTTTTAAATAAACCATATTTTCCAATCTAAAAAAAAAAGATGCAAGGGGGCAGGGCACCAGCCAGGAAGGCTGCCCACCACCTCTGAATTAAACTATTCAAAACTGGGGGGCCATCCCTGCAGCCACATGGAGGAAGGCCTAATCGCCCCATACCTGGGTCCTGGCCCCTTGCCTTGTCAGCAGAAATTTTCCACATTTGCTGAGATTTCTGTTTGTCTTCCCCATTAGCTCAACAAGCATGGATGGAAAGATGACTAAGATAATTAGTGACCGGCAGTAGCTCTGACAAAAGGGCCAGGCCAGGAGAGGGTGGCAGGAGTATGGCAGGAGAGGCTGTGAGTCAGCCAGAAAGTGTGAGCACGAGGCCTGCACCAGGCCTGGAGAGCTCGGGCCAGAGAGGAGGGGACCCAGTGCAAACCCCTCAGAGTCAGAGCAAGGGTCAGAGAGAGCAGGTGAAGTCTTCAACCTAAAACTGTGGAAGGGCTGTTGACCCAGGCTTCTTCAACCAAAGAGGACACGAGCCCCGCCCCCGCTCTGGGGGTGGGGAGGATTCATTGGGTCTGAGAAGGGAGGAGTCCATTCTGCTGCAGCAGGTGGGAACCCCTCCTCAATTCAAGCCAGGTCCTCCAATGGCCCATGTTCACAGGAGTATGACAAGCAAGTGGAGACACCACCAATGAAAGAGCCTAACCTGAACCACTTGCCAATGGGCACGGGGTAGAGGGCCGAGGAGCCGCGTTTAGAACTTTCTTTCTGTGGCTCTTCCAGGTTGACCCCAGGCAACATCCACCTCAGTAAGCCCCCAATTCTTTTGATCACATACCTCTATTCACAGATAACCTGTGACATATGTCCCAATATGTGTATATTTATTTATATATACTTTATATGTGCTACCATACTAATAGGTATGCACATTATTGAAAATTAGATTAGGTATTTTTAAAGGATGAAAAGAAAAAAAAAATAGAAGATTCCAATGCCTTCCCAAATATTGATGGGCCAGTCTTGCCCATCCGGCTTTGGAGACTGCTGATTTACTTAAAGAGTGTGGGTGACACATTTCTAACTCAGCTCATTAAGTGAGCAAATTTTCCTGTGTTTCCAAGTTCAACATCAGCCAGTCCTCCCTGGTTAACATTAAGATTAGTTCCTATCTTGAAATTAGTTTGAACTTGAGCTGACCCTCATGCCAGATAGAGATGGTGGCAGAGCTGGCCATGTCACCTCACCCCACCCTACCATGCACAGTGGCTTTGCCCCACCATTGTCTCTAAGTGGAATACCCTGCTGCCACTCTTCACATGGGCAATGATTCACCTTCAAAACTCTGCTCTCAGCTGGGCATGGTGGCTCATGCTTGTAATCTCAGCATTTGGGGAGGCAGAGGTGAGAGGATTGCTTGAGTCCAGGGTTTCAAGACCTGCCTGAGCAACTTGGCGAGACCTTATCTCTACAATAAATCAAAAAATTAGCTGGGAGAGGTGGTGCATGTCTGTAGTTCCATCTACTCTGAAGTCTGAGACAGAAGGATCACCTGAGCCCAGTGGGTTGAGGCTGCAGTAGTCATGAGCATGCCGCTGCACTCCAGCCTGAGCCACAGAGTGAGACTCTGTCTCAAAAACAAAAACAAACAAAAAACTTCTCTCTCCTCCAGCATGTCTTCCCTGAATCCCCCACGGATCAAGTGTTCCATGTCTAAACTTCCACAATCCCATATGAACGCAGTAAGACCCCACATAATGTCATCAATAGGTTCTCGGAAACTGCGACTTTAAGCAAAATGATATAACAAAACCACATTTTTTTTCTCATCCACATCATAACAAAACGATGTTGAATGAAACCCCAAGGACATTGCTCAAGGATCTGCTGTAGGTCATGCCCCGTACATGTTCGATGAGGACGCACTTGACATCCATTCTGGCATGGACTGCGCTCCCTGGAATGGCGAGGTTAACCTGCTCCTCCCTCACTGGGTTGTAGAACTCAGGGCAGAAAGTTGCTTTCTCTCCCCAGCTCCCAGCGTACTAGACTCAGACATGCATATCCCCAGCCACTCTTCATTCTGAGCTCGCTGAGGGTACAGGGCTGGTCTGAAGCACCAGGGAGTTCGCACTCCTTCCCTAGGATCCCTAGGATCCCTCAACCAATGATGCCTCAGGGTTGGTGGCTAATACTCCAGGGTGGGTGACTTTAAGGCAAGTGTTCCACACTGTCTTGCAGAGGCCCCCAGTTGCCCACAGCAGTCACCTGCTCAGCAGTACACATTTTATTGGCTTCCCTGCCTCCCTTCCTCACTCCTTTACTGGTGTTCCAGTCTACCCTCTCCCAAGTAAACTGCTCATGTGCAAATCCTTATTTCAGAGGACACCAGCCCAAGACACTGGCATAACAGTAGGTGCTCAATAAATTCTGGTGAATGAGCATTTATGGAGCAACCTCTATCCCAGCCACTGAGGGTTCTTGGAGGGGATAGCTCACTGGGCTGGAGCAGCAGCGGGAGGCTCCTGAGGTAATGGATCGAGCCAAGCCATCCAGGATGGGCAGGGTAGGAACAGGCAGACCAATGGAGATGGAATTACCAGCCTGAGGAAAGGCACGAGCCAAGACAACCCATCCACAGGGCAACCAGGAAGGGCTGAATGACACACTGTAGCCCTGCTCCCAAGGGTTTTCCCTCTTCTTTTTTTTTTTTTTTTTTATCGTGGATGCTGAGAGATTTTATTTGATCTTTAATTTGAGAGGAGCAATTTTAGTGGCTTGCATTTTCTAAATTTTCATAAAATATTTATTTGCCACCCAGCAGAGGGCTTTGTATAAATTATATTTTGTAAACGTTGATCTATAAATTGAATTCTGAAGAAAGGTTTTAACGTGCAATTTTTAGGAGTATTATGTAACCCTCAAGTTTACATTTCTACTAAATGACCTATATAGATAATATTTTGCCTTTCTTCATAAAGATCAGTTGTAAGAAGTGACAGAGCATTTCATAAATTCTTTCAGGTACGTAGAAGTCATTGTTCTCTTTGGTACTTGAAGTAAGATCACTTGAGGAGAGAGTGAAGAATCCTCACTGTGGTATTTCACGGGCTTTCCCTTTTCCGTGCCTGGTTTCCCAGGTTCCTCGTCCCTGAGTCCCAAACCCTGGCAGCTAGACTTGGGAGTTGACATCTTGGGAGACGGGCTTTGCAGAAATTCTGTGCACGGCCAGAGAAGCAAGCCCCTGTCCCCGCCCTCTGGAGCAACCCTCATTGAGGTCTTTCCCAAGACAGGCAAAGGAATTAGGCTGACTTCTGGGAAGGCCGCTTGCTGCCTCCACCTGCCCCCTCAGCCCATGTCTGGAGAAGGGAGGGAAGCAGAAGGAAGGAGCCAGGGATTAGCTTGGCTTCTCTGCTGATTATTAGCTGCAATTAAAAGCAGGCAGGAGACTCATCTGGACACGCCAAGAGTGGGCCCCGTGCATTCTCCTCATCCACCCTGGCCTCTGGGAGTCCTGCCTGAGCTGGCAGCCATCCAGGCTGTGGTGGCAGCAGCCGCAGCAACATTCATCCTGAGCATCAGCACTCAGGCAGAGGGGTATGTGGGCTTGCTCTGGGGCTGCAGGCCAAACCTCCACCCCTTATTACTCAGCTGACGAGGCCTACCAGCAGAGAGTTCAGAGAGAGCTGGCCTAGGCATCCAGAGGCCACATGTCCACTCTGGCTCGGCCACCTGCTATTTTTTTTCATATGTGGGGTACAATTCGGGGTTAGGTATACAAATGGTCATTGTACAGATAAAGTTTGGGCTTCACATTGGTCCCCACGTCACCTGGTGCCACCTGCTAGTTGAGGGACCTTGGGTGCATCCTTTATCTTAACTGCAAATCATTCTCCCCAGCTGTAAATGGAGGAACTGGAGACAGTCTATGGTTCCTTCAGCTCTGGTGTTTTATGTTCTAAGCCTGAGAAGCTGCTTTCTTGTCCGTGTTTCAGCCCAGAGATTCTGGGATGCTGACCACAGTCTCAAACTAAGCTGCTCTGGGCCAGGGTGCTGCTGACCTCAGGCTGGAGCCTGACCCTAAATGTCAGAGTTCTCAATACAAACACACTCTTGAATATTACCATGCCTATAACAAATCATGATGACTGACAATTTGCAAGGAAGGAGGCCCAGCATCTGAACACACACGCATGTTCCCAAGGAGAGAACCCGACACCAAGCCTCCCTGGCCTCAGCAATGCCAGGCCCCCATGTCAGGGCTCAGGTGGCCTTCAGCCTCTCCTTAGAGGAATGAGTCTCAGAAAGGAGAGGGGGGATTGCATGAAACAAGAATGGATTTACTTAAAACAAATCCTGTAAAATTAACTTTCTTTTCTGCGTCAAAGATCTCTGGTCCTGAGAGACACCGTGGATGCTGTGATTCCAATGAGACCAAAAGGGGCTTCAGCACCTACTCATTCATTGGAATTTCCCATTTTGTGTTTCTTCCATTCCGTAGGAGACCAGCCTGGAAGAACAGCATGCTCTTAGGCAGAGAAGGTTAGACTGAAGGGAAAACTTCCCCACGGATGTGAGATCCAAGACTGGGCAATGTCCCGGCAGATTGCACTAAGCTTGTGCCAGCCCCATTCACCCATCCATACACAAGGAGAGACCAATGCGACTTCTCCAGGCACCTTTGGATTTGGAGATGACTTGGGTAGTCCCTGCCATGGTCAGAGTCTCTCTCTGGCCAGCTGTCCACTGGTTAGATCAGATAAGTTCAGGAGTCTGGGCCTTTCCCCAACAGCTTGGTTTTAAGAAATCCTTTGCTTCCTGTCAGAACTTTGCATCCCTCACACTTTTCCTACCCACTTCTACAGCTTCAAATGAGGAACAAGTAAGGTCATGGCTAGAAGTCAAGAGTTCTGGACACCATCAGGGACAAGGGGAAGGCAGGGCCAGACCCTTTGGAATTAATTCTGTCCCAAGATATCCTGTACATAAAAGTATGTCCAAATTAGAACTATATGAAGATACAATTTTTCACCTATCAGATTGGCAAAAATGCAAAAAAAAAAAAAAAATTGATAGCACACGTCGTTGGCCAGGCTGTGGGGAAAATAATCACCCTCACACACTGCTGGTAGAAGTCTAATTGTTCCATTCTCAATGAAGAACAATTTAGCAATATGAACAATCCCAGGTCTGGGAATTGAAGCTACAGATCTATACCTTATATGTGCAAAATGACGCATGAGGGAGATTATTTACTGAAGCATTGTTTGTAAAAGCTAAAGATGGAAATTACTTAACTCAGGAGAAGCCTGGTTTAATAAATGACAGATCAGTCATACAAGGGAATACTATGCAGTTGTAAAAAGGGATCTGTGTGGGCCAGGCTCCGTGGCTCAGCCTGTAATCCCAGCACTTTGGGAGGTTGAGGCGAGTGGATTGCCTGAGCCCGTGGGTTCGTGACCAGCCGGGGCAACTTGACGAGACTTTGTCTCTACAATAAATTTTTAAAAAGAAAATTAGCCAGGAGTGGTAGCACATGCCTCTGTAGTGTCTGCTACTTGGAAGGCTGAGGCAGAAGGATCACTGGAGCCCAGCAGGTTGATGCTGGGGTGGCCATGAGCGTGCCACTGCACTCCAGCCTGGGCAACAGAATGAGACCCCAACTCAAAAAAAAGGGGGCGTCCTGTATGTTCTTTTTATACCATGAATGAAAGTCCTTCAAGATGCTGAAAAGGCAAGGTACAAAACTTTATGTAAAAAGTACATTACCTTTTGTGGAGAAAAGGAAAGAAATAGAAATACATATTCTTTTTTTTTTTTTTTGAGTTGGAATCTCACTCTGTTGCCCTGGCTGGAGTGCCATGGCACACTCATGGCCACCCCAGCATCGACCTGCTGGGCTCCAGCAATCCTTCCACCTCAGCCTTCCAAGTAGCTGGATCTATAGGCACGTGCTACTACGCCCAGCTAATTTTTTTTTTTTTTTTTTGTAGAGATGAGGTCTTGCCAAGTTGCCCAGGCTGTTCTCAAACCCGCAGTCTCAGGCAATCCATTCGCCTCGGCCTCCTAAAGTGCTGGGATTACAGGTTGAACCACCGAGCCCAGTCACATATTCTTTTCTTATAAAAACAGAAATTTTAAAATGCATGTCTTCCTTCAAGAAAACAAGCTAAAGGACTTCAATAGCCCTGGAGGAAAGTTTTCCTGCCCACTTCAGCTTCGAATGAGGAGCATGTGAGGTCATGGGTAGAAGTCAAGAGCTCTGGACACCATCAGGGACAAGAGGAAGGCATGGCCAGACCCTCTGGAATTAATTCTGTCCCAAGACCACCACCTTCACCCCTTAGAGTTTTCTTACTTGCAAACTAACCTCAGGACATGAGTTTAGGTGCACAGACCTGCACTCCACCATCTTATTAGGACCATCATCCCGGCCACTGAGGTAAGAGCAGGGGCGGGGCTTAATATGTGACTAAGGTATTGGGTCTGGTAAGAGCAAATTACTCTTCCGTCTATCCCCCATCAAAGAAAAAAAAAGCCTGTCTGCTGTTCACACTGAGAGTGATGATTTGGTTTTCGCAAGAGACATCACACTAAAGTGTATGCCCTCCATTTGAAATTTACTTGTTGCCGGGCTCGGTGGCTCAGCCTGTAATCCTGCACCTTTGGAAGGCTGAGGTGAGTGGATTGCCTGAGCCCGAGGGTTCGAGACCCGCCTGGGCAGCAAGACCCCTCATCTCTACAGTAAATCAAAAAATCAGCCGGGCGTGGTAGCGTATGCCTGTAATTCTGGCTACTCCGAAGGCTGAGGCGGAAGGATCGCTGGAGCCCAGCAGGTTGAGGCTGCGGTGGCCGGGAGTGGCCACTGCACTCCAGTCTGGGCGACCGAGTGAGACTCCAACTCAAAAAAAAAAAGAAATCTACTTGTTTTCTTCATAAACTGCACACTGATTTTTGGTTTTGACTTGTATATAAGCTGAAAATGAAAGGTGTTTTGTACCTTAGTTGTGTATTTGCACATTTTAAAAAACATTATTTTATTTTTTAAAAGTTTTTTTTAAGATGTGGGGTAAGTTCAGGATTAGGTATACAAATGGTCATCGTACTTTTTTAAGTTTTGTTTTGTTTTGTTTTTTAAGTCATAGTCTCACTATGTCACCCAAGCTGGAGTGCAGTGACACGCTCACAGCCACCACAGCCTCAACCTGCTGTGCTTAGGCGATCCTTTCGCCTCAACTTTCCAAGTAGCTAGAACTATAAGCGCAGGCCACCACACCTGGCTAATTTTTCGATTTATTGTAGAGACAAGGTCTCACCAAGTTGCCCAGACTGGTCTTGAACCCCTGAGCTCAGGCAATCCTCTTGCTTCTGCCTCTTAACGTGTCAGGATTACAGGTATAAGCCACCATGCCCAGTTTATTTGCACATATCTAAGTAAATCTAATTTTAAAGTAATACTGGTGTCTCCTGTGAAATTTTTTTCCACTTTAAATAAAATCCTAGGCATTATTCGTGGTTGAGATAAAGTTATTTGATTACAAGTTTCTCGAGGGCCTGGGAAGAGTCTGATATTTTTCTTTTTGTATCTTCTTAGGAACACAATAGGTGCCTAGGAGATCTTTGCTGAAATACTGATCTAATTTAAGTAGGACTTTAAGAAGGAAGCTGGTGAGATCCTGCTGCCCTCCCCCACTGACCACAGCTGGCGAGGAGTCAGGGGTTTCATCCTGAGGGGAGCCAACCTGGGCAGCACCCAGCACCCAGGTCTGGCCTGCATCATCCAGGCCCCTGCCTGGTGCACACCCTCTTCCTTCCTGAGGCCTCCAGTTTCCTGCCTGGGAATGGGGGTGGGTGCTTCGGCAAACTAGAGCAGACCACTGTCCATGGCGATGGCAGGTGTGGTCCCCCAGTCAATGGCAGCGCGTTCCTGAGATATGGGTGCAATGGCCGGAATGTGAGGGGCCAGAGGTAGTGATGGACTGCGCCAGCCCAAGAGCTGAGTAAATATTGACCCTCAGCTGGCGGCCTCTTGAAAACCCTCCATGGGATGCCTCTCGCTGCTCCCCTATCTCTAGCCACCCTCATGGTGGTGCCTCCAGCTAGGGGTGGGGGAGTGGAGCTGCAAACTCTCCTTCTAGGGCCCAAGGTCAAAACTCTGGCTCAGAGGCTTCCAGGCCCATGTCTCACTGTTCTCTGGGCTCTCCAGCCTGCATGTGGGTGGCACCTGGAATAGGATGTGGATCTCCCTGGAGCCAGGCAGCCCTTAAAATACCCATGGAGGCCCTTGTACCAGTTTCTTCATCAGAAAAGACACCGACTATGGATTTCTGCTTCAACAAGTGTATAGCCATCAACTGTCCCCTTAATTACCCAAAATGATATTGACAAGTAACCTTTCTTAGCAGCTTTCTGTGTGCTGGGCACTGTACTATAAATGCTTTACATGCATTCACCCATTTAATCCTCCCAACAGCCTTGGGAAATAGGAATTATTTTTATCCCCATTTTCCAGATGTGGAAAGTGAGACACAAGGAGAGCCAGAAATGCCAAACAGAGAAAAGCATCTCAAATCTATTGTGTTGTTCAGTCTGTGGATACAGAAATGTGGAGGCGGGAGGTCCTTCGAGAAGGCTGGGTGCTGACCTCCTTTTGCAGATGAGGAGCCAGAGGCCCCTGACAGGGAGTGGCTTGCGCAAGGTCACTCTGGGCTAAAGAGCAGGGGTGCTGTGTCAAAGGCGCTGCTGACTGGCCGACATTCCTAAGAAGCTGACCACTGACCCCTGGGGTTGCCTGAGGTAGTGTCTTGCAGGAATTCTAAATGCTTCGTATTCTTTTCCTGCGGGCCTGCTCCTGCAGGCCCCTCCCTCCAGCCGGCCCGGATCTCTGTCTCCTTCCCTACCTCCCTCACCCTAACCTGGCGTTTTCCCACATCCCCCAAGCAAATCGCTTTCCAGGCCCTGTCATGGGCCGTCTCTTGTGGTTTCTCCAGCATGCTTTAGAAAAACTTCTATGGGCCTCCATTACCCCACTTGGCCAACGAGAGCACTGGGCTGGGTGATACTCAAGATCCCTCCCTCTCTAGCTCTGAGGTCCTGGGAACTCATGTTCTGTTTCTGCACTCAGCCTAGAGTGACTACTGTCTCTAGCTGCCCCTGCTCAGACCCTGCAGGCAACTGGGGTCTCCCTCTCACCTTCGCTGCCAGGTTAGAAGGAGGTCAAGAATGGAGACAAGAGGACAGAAGGGTGGAGGAGCTTAGGAGGAATATCCAAGAAGGGGTTCACTCCCTTGCCACTCACCAGTCTTCCAACCAGATTTCATCACTCCACCCCCTCGCATCGCTACAGCCTTCAAGGCCTGGTCCAGACCCCAAGGACTCCTCCTCTAGTGGGGAGGGGTGAGGGGAGAGAATGCAAGTTGGTGGGGGGGTGGCAAGCACCCCCTTTGCTGGCAGGGGTGATATCCACAGCCCACTAGGGCTGGGGCTGGGCCCCTCCATCTCTGCTGAGGACAGTGTCCTCTGCTCAGAGGGAAACACAGCGGGTATGCCCTGCCTGCCCCGTCCCAGCACACCCTTGACCTCCCAGTCAATGACCTTGGGAACTCCAAGGAGCAGAGACCTCATGCTCAAGCCTCTGCCTGTCTGCAGGTTCCCTGAACATGACTCCCAAGCCAGAAGAAGCCCCTAGGCTCTCTCCATGGTCTCACTGCCCACAGCTGCTTGGCAAAGGGCAGGGCAGGCAGCCCTCAGAGCTCCACACCACCTGGCACACTGGCCCACCCTCACTCAAGCCCAGCCCAGGACTCAGTCATAGTGGCAGGTATAGAGTGTGTGCCTTGAGGGGCTATTGAGAAAGCATGGGGGTCCCTCATGCTCTCAGGATGCACATTCCCTGGCTGCAGAAGAGGCTGGAGGTGCGTGAGGACACCTAAACACCTTCCTGGACAAGCACTCAGGGGAACAATCAAGAGCTGACACACTGAACAGGCTGAGAACTAGGAAGGCTTCCTGGGATAAAGGAGGGAGCCCTGGGGTGGAAGTAGATGCCTCAGAACCAGAGGAAACCTCTCCATAATTTCACAAGAACAGAGACGTTGGGCTTGGGAACTCCCTGAGTTCAGAGCTACATTTCTCCCCCTCAGACGGGGGTGCCATGAGAGCAGGGCTGTGTCTCGACCCTCAGGCAGGGGCTCCATGAGAAGAGGGCCATGCCTCCTCCCTCAGACTGGGGCTCCCTGAGGACAGGGCTGTATCTCCCATCACAGACTGGGGCTACCTGAGGACAGGGCTGTGTCTCTCCCCTCAGACTGGGGCTCCCTTAGGAATGGGCCATGTCTCCCCCCTCAGATTGCGGCTCCCTGAGGACAGGGCTGTGTCTCCTCCCTCAGACTGGGACTCCCTGAGGGAAAAGCTATGCCTTCCCTTTCAGGCTGGGACTCCCCTTCATGCTGGGGGTTGACAGGGTGATAGAAGGAAGTTGGCTTCCTCATCAGACTGAGTACAGGAAGCAAAGGATCAAAGTTAAAGAAGACCAAGCCCATGCCCTGATCAGGAAGAACTCACTATGTTTGGTCATTTAGGTTGATTATCTTTAGGGAAAATTCTGAATATCAAATACATTTCAATTAGGTGTTCAAGTTCTTTTATTCTAAGAAATATGCCTTCCTCTATCGGGAGGATAAACGAAGTTAAAATTTCATCTCACTTGTTTTTACCATCAGGTAATATATCTCCCTGGTTCAAATATCAAGGTAATACATCTTGTGAATTCTCACCCCAATGACCTCTCCATCCTCCCATTCCCTCTGCCATATGTAATTACCTACATTAGTTTCTTGTGTCTCTTTTCAGTGTTTGTTTATGTAAATGTAAATGAACATTCTTTTTCTTTTTTTTTTTTTTTTTGAGTTGGAGTCTCACTCTGTCACCAGGTTGGAGGCCAGTGGCTCCTGGCCACCGCAGCCTCGACCTGCTGGGCTCAGGCGATCCTTCCCACCTCTTACTTTCCCCTCTAAAAAAGAACTTTCTGATAGGTAGAACAAAAGCCTAGGTGTGGTGGCTTATGGCCTGTAATCTCAGCACATTGGAAGGCTGAGGCGGGAGGATCACTTGAGGTCAGGAGTTTGAGACCAGCATGGACAACATAATTGAGACCCCTGTCTCTTCCAAAATAATTTTTACGAATTTTAAAAAGCCCAAGTTGTGATGCTCACCCCTTTGGCTCTCATGTCCCCCTCCCAAGCTAGGGTCACAACCACAGCCCTGCTTGCTGTGAGGAAGGAGGAAGGATATGTGACAGTCCAGCATCAGCAAGTGTTCAATAAGTGCTTATTGGCTTGGGGTTCATTTAGAGAAGAAATCATCTGAACTCAATCTGTTTCCTGTGCCCTTAAATTTGGCTGAGCTGTGCTTGTTGGCAAGTGGATTTGGAGAGAAGAGCTCTCCAGTGAAGAGGGTGGGCTGTGTGGAGGAGACTCTGAGAAGTGGGGTGAGGCCATTGCAAATGCGGAGGCAAGTGGCACTTCTGGGAATCTCCCGGCGAGGCATCCTGGTCCTGGGAACAAAAGTCATGCCCATGTTTCCCTGGCAGCTCAGCCCCCGCAGCCTCAGAGGCCAGGTTTAAAACCCTATCTAAGGTACACAGCATTATCTCCATTCCTCCCCACTGGGGGAGCCCAGGCCTCCCGGAGGGCATGCCTCCCACTGCTTCGTTAATATTTACCATAGCTGGAAAACAGCAGGTACTCACAGGCATGGGCTGCCTTCCCACAGAAACGCACACACAGCAGATCACCCCTGGGGGGTCCCTGGGAGCCCCTTCCACAGTCAGGTGGGCACCTCTGGGGATCCCCGGGAGCCCCTTCCACAGCCAGGCGGGCACCATCAGTGCAGACTGACAGCCTCAAGTCTTTGTACACCCGACTGGCAGCTCTGGCTCCTTCAAGCACGGGGAGGAACAGTGACACAGATAACTCACTGAGACCTCACGGTCCACACACGTGGCTGTTGAGCACTTGAAACACGGCTGGTCCAAGCCAAGATGTACTCTCGGTGTGGAATGCACACCACTTGATGAAGACTTAGCATGAAAAAATAGCATAAATTATATCAACAAGTTTCCATATATAGATTGCCTATTAAAATGATAATATTTTGGATATAATAGGTTAGATAAATATATCTTTAAATAAATATAACTTAATTTTAATAATTGATATGCTTATATATTATATATTTATATTATATATTGCATAACATATTTGATATCATATCTAATATATCAAATATAGTATCAAATATATTATTAAAGTTAAGTTAAACTGTTCATTTTACTTTCTTATGTGGCTTAAAGACAATTTAAAGATACAGGTATGGCTCACAGTATAGTTCTATTGGGCAGCACAGACCCAGAGGGTTATGGGAAATATGTCTTAGCGGTGGTACCCTTTCCCTTTTGCCTGACCCAGGATGCATTCACAGTATCCGCACCAGCCTCTAGAGCGAGTCGGTCCCACCTCCTGCCATCAGACTGAGAGCTCTGAGAACAGGAGCCGGGTCTCTCTCTTCTAATTTTTCCTGAGTGCCCAGACATTTAGGAGGGGGAAGAGGTGGCATTGTGGGGCGTCATCCATGCCCTCTGCCAAGTCAATGACAGGGTAGCCCAGGGAAGGCCAAGGCTCCAGCCCTGGGGCCCACCCTTATAAACCTCCTCTGCATTGAATGATGGTCAGATTAGAGGTTGCTCATTTCACTGAGATGGTCTTTAGGGGAGACATTGTTTCTTCAAGACTAAGATTTAGACATCAGCAAGGTGTGGAACACACCTGGGTGGGAAATGGCTTAGAATCCTAATTACAAAGTTTCATGGAGAATTGTCTTTCAATGGAGGGCACCCAGTCCATTCTTTATCTTTTTTCTTTTTTTTTTTTTTTGAGTTGGAGTCTCACTCTGTAGCCCAGCTGGAGTGCAGTGGCATGCTCCCAGCCACCGCAGCCTCGACCCGCTGGGCTCCGGTGATCCTTCCGCCTCAGCCTTCCAAGTAGCTGGAACTATAGGCGCATGCTACTATGCCCGGCTAGTTTTTGATTTATTGGAGAGATGAGGTCTCGCCAAGCTGCCCGGGCGGGTCTCGAACCCGCGGGCTCAGGCAATCCACTCTCGCCAACCTCCCAAAGTGCTGGGAATACAGACTGAGCCACCGAGCCCAGCCAGCATTCTAGTTCTTTACCCGTTTCTCATGAAGCCTTCTTTCCAATCCCTTAACTCCCTGTGCTCCTTGAACAGACCCTGTTGGCTCTCCAACCTTCCTCTCCCTCAGCTGAACCCGGTTCCCCTCGTGTGGACTTGCTGCTGCCAAGCGCAGCGGGTCAATCATCTCCCTCATTCTGGATATATGTCCGTTAACCCAGCCTATAATTGCCTTGCTTTTCGGATTACTACTCATAACTGCTGACACACAGTAAGTTGTCAACAACTCTCCAAGTCTTCTGTACTAAGTACCTCTACCCCCTTCCACTTTTGCAGTCAGCATCTGGGATCCCATTGCAGTGCCTGGAAAATGCCATCTTGTATCACCATATCCATCATGGCCACCTGTCATGGTTCTTCTGAGTCCTGATTCTCTCCCACATGGTTCCCTTTTCCTCCCAGGGGATCAGCATATCATCTAGGTCCTTGTCCAAATCATCAGCTAGCAGTGGGTCAGGCTCTCACCCTGCTGCTCTCGCAAAGTGCCCTGGTCAGGGTCCCGGTCCTCTGGTCCATCCTCAGTCCTCAACCCACTTGGCCTCTCAACACTGTTGATCACAGCTGGTTTCACTGAATGTTTCTTTTCCTTTGGTTCTCAAGTAATCGCACTCTCCCTCCTACCTCCCTGGCTGGCACTTCTCAGAGGGATTCCTCCTCAAATCACCAACTCCTGGTAGTTGGAAAACTCCATGGAGAGTCTTTGTCCCCTTCTCTTCCTCATCTTTCCTCATTCGCTTGGTGAAAACACAATATTAGCAGCAAAATACGGGAAAAGACTCTCAGGCACTCAAGATAGGAACAAAAATGGCCACACAACTTCTATGGAATCTGACCATATCTATTGAAATTAAACATACACATATTCTCTGTCTCAAAAATTCCCCCTCTGAGCGTATTTATTCTATAGAAACCCATACATACCACATATCTCTTAAGGAAGTGACATATAGACAGGGTTATTAATGGTGGAAATATTGATAAGAAAGGAAGACCGGAGACTGCCAGGGGGTAGTGAATAAATGATAGAGTGTCTATACTTCACAGGAATTAAAAGAATGAGGCAGTTGGGCATTCACTGCTATGTAAAAATCTCCAAGACACATTTTTAGAGGAAAAGAAAGCATGATTATTTTAAATGGCAAGTAAAATATGCTGCAATTTATCTTTTTAAAAGAATAGGCAGGCCGGGCTCGGTGGCTCAGCCTGTAATCCCAGCACTTTGGGAGGCTAAGATGAGTGGATTGCCTAAGCCCATGGGTTCGAGACCCACCCAGGCAACTTGGTGAGACCTCGTCTCTACAATAAACAAAAAATTAGCCGGGCGTGGTGGTGCGCGCCTGTAGTTCCGGCTACTTGGAAGGCTGAGGCGGAAGGATTGCCAGACCCCAGCAGGTCAAGCCTGTGGTGGCCGGGAGCATGCCACTGCACTCTAGTCTGGGTGACAGAGTGAGACTCCAGGTCAAAAAAGAAAAGGATAGGCAGGTAGTAGTATAAGTAGAAAAAAGATAGTAGAGAGAGATAGATGATAGAGAGATAGACAGATAGACAGACAGATAGAGATGATGGATAGACATAAAAAATAGTAAACATAAAGATGTGGGGTACAATTCAGGATTGGGTACATAAGTGATCATCATATAGGTGAAGTTTGGGCCTCCCTTTGGTTCCTGCTTTGCCTGGTTTGAGATCAGTTACCTTTATTGATATTATGTGCCCCCCCACTCATCCCCTGGCAGTGTTCTGCTACTTACTGCCAATTCCTTTCTTACAGTATTATGGTAAATGTTCAGGATCCACTTATGAGTGAGAACATGTGGTACTCAGTTCTTTGTTTCTACGATAGATAACTGAGTATGATAGACTCTAAATCCATCCAAGTTGCTGTGAAGTCTATAATTTTGTCCTTCTTTATGGCTGCATAATAGTCCATGTGTACATTTTTTTTATCCAGTCCACTTTCAGTGGGCAGCACGGTTGGTTCCATGTTTTTTTTTTTTTTTTTGATTTATTGTAGAGATGAAGTCTTGCCAAGTTGCCCAGGCTGGTATCAAACCCCTGGACTCAGGCAATCCTCTCACTTCCACCTCCCAAAAGTGCTGGAATTACAGGTGTGAGCCACCGCGCCCGGCCTATATGTTTTTACTATTGCGAATAGTGCTGCACAAACATGCGTATGCAGGTATCTTTTTTGTAGAATGACTTGAGTTCCTCCGGGTATAGTGCCAGAAGGGGGATTACTGGGTCGTATGGAAGGTCAATTTTTAGATCTTTTAGAAATTATCACACTGCTTTCCACAGAGATTGTACTAATTTACACAGCCACCAACAGTATAGAAGCATTCCCTTTATCCCATATCCTCTCCAGCATCTGTTGTTTTTTGAGTTTTGATGTTGGCCATCCTGACTGGAGTTAGGTGACCTCTCAATGTGGTTTTGATTTGCATTTCTTTGATGATTAGTGAGGCTGAGCATTTTCTCATGTATCTGTTGGTTGCTGGTTTGTCTTCTTTTGAGAAGTGGCTATCTTTTGCCCACTTTTTAATGGGGCTGTTTGTTTTTTGGCATGTTTGAGTTTCTTGTAGATCCTGGATGTTAAACCTTTGTCAGACATAGAGCTGGCAAATATTTTCTTCCCATTCTGTGGACTGCTTCCCCAAGAAGGCCATCATTCTTTACTTCCCTCCCGCATTGTGTCATCAGGCCCATCTATGGCCTCCTCCTCCCTCGATCTCGACTGACTCAGATCATGGCTAAACAAGCCCGGCTCACCCCTAGCATCTTTCACAAACCTCTACCTCCCAGACACCCTCTTTACAGGCCTGTGGCCCTGTCTCCAGTCTGTCCCTCCCATCTCTGCTCGAGCCTTCTTAACACAGCAACTTGGCAGACAGCTGCCCTGCCACGCACTGATTTCCTTGGCCACCTCCCCTCTTTCCTCATCGCCAGGACACAGACTACCCTGTGTGTGATTGCACATGCCGATGTACAATTTTGGGAGCTTCCCAGCCCTCTTGAGACATCTGTCCCTCCCAGAGACTTGGGTCATGGAATCCTGCGCATCTTGTCACTGAGGCGTTGCCAGTCTGTCTTTGGAACTTGTCCTACAGGCCCTCAGCAGCTCATCTAGATGCTGCAAGAACCTCCCCACCATCTCACATTAGCATCTCAAGGCCTCTCCCAGCCACTCTCTGCACCAGCACCGGGTGATCTTTCGAAAAGACACTACTGGAAGCCATTTAAGACCCTGCAGGAGCCGGGCTCGGTGGCTCAGCCTGTAATCCCGTGCCTTTGGGAGGCTGAGGTGAGTGGATTGCCTGAGCCCGCGGGTTCGAGACCCGCCTGGGCAGACAAGACCTCATCTCTACAATAAATCAAAAAAATTAGCCGAGTAGCATGCGCCTGTAGTTCCAGCTACTTGGAAGGCTGAGGCAGAAGGATCACCGGAGCCCAGCAGGTGGAGGCTGCGGTGGCCTGGAGTGGCCACTGCACTCCACTCTGGGCGACAGTGAGATTCCAACTCAAAAAAAAAAAAAAAGACCCTGGATACATTCCAAGGTTAACAGCATGACCTTCAAAAGCTGCCATAAGCCGGACTTGGTGGCTCAGCCTGTAATCCCCTGCTTTGGGAGGCTGAGGTGAGTGAATTGCCTGAGCCCACAGGTTCGAGACTCACTTGGGCAACTTGGTCTCCTCATCTCTACAATAAATCAAAAAAATTAGCCGGGCATGGTAGCGCGTGCCTGTAGTTCCAGCTACTTGGAAGACTGAGGTGGAAGGATCGCTGGAGCCCAGCAGGTCGAGGCCGCTCCTGGCCACTGCACTCCAGTCTGGGTGACAGAGTGAAACTCCAACACACACACACCAAAAAAAGCTGCCATGGCCGGTTTCTTCCCACCTCTCTCTCGCCCTCTCCCTCTCTCTCCTCTTCCCTCCCTCCCTCCTCTCCTCTCTGTCTTGCACACACACTCACTTCTCAACTCTTAACTTGTGCCTACTTCCTTGGACTGCTATATTGTGCCACGTCTCTGCTTGTGCTCCTGCTCTTCGTCTACCTACTGATTTCCCATTGTTCTTCCTAAGGCTGCTCAAGACCTCACTCAGGGCCCACCTTTTCCCAGAAACCTTCCCTGAGCCCCCAGGTCAGACTAACTCTGCTCCTCTGGTTTCTCTTTGCATACTGGGCCTATCCTAGTTCTTACCACACGTGGCAGACACTGCTCATTCCACCTAACAGCTATTCTGTCCCACCCTTCCTCCAGGCCACCAGATCCCCTACCATTCTTCAGACAATATGTACCCTGGCCCAGGGGATGAATCGAGCTTCACCTGAGCTGTCAGGAGCATCCTGTTCCCATCTCCTGGTCTCTCTTTTTCCCAGGCTCCCTGAAGATTTCCTCCCAGTTCTGGCCAATGAGACACAACAAGTCATTTTCTGAGGGGGCTTCTGGGAAACACGTTTCTTCCCAGATAAAAATAGAGTCCCGTTTTCTCCTTGGCTTTTTTTTCTTTCTGCCTTAAATATAATTGTAGGAGTCATCACAGCAGCCATCTTGTGAGCACGGCAACAAAAAGTTCACATGTTGAGGACGGTGGAACAGAAATACAAAAAAAAGCCTGAGTTTTTATATCGTTGACATTATCCTTTCACCAAAGCTGAAACCACCTGCCTCCAGACTTCCTGCTGTGTGGAGCTGACTAACTTCTTTATTGCTCAAGCCATTATCTATTGGGTGTTCTGTTACTGGAGACCAAAGGCACCCCCAACCAATATAGCCTCTCATGTGTAAAGGACCTTGGAGTGTCTCCATGACTACCTGATCAACTTCTTGAGGGCGAAAATGGTGTCTTTTTCCTCTTAGTATTCTCAGAATCTAACACAGTGCCTCAATAAATGATGGTTTGAGGGAACGAATCTGACAAGTTCCCTTCCCTGACTATTATGAATAAGGGAACTGATTCACCTTAAAAATAACTCTTTAAGAGATAGGGTCTCACTATGTTGCCCAGGCTGGACTTGAACTCCTGGACTCAAGTGAGCCTAGTAACTGGGACTACAGGAGCACACCAATGTGCCCAGCGGAATTACTTTTATCCCAGGTTTGCCCTGTCACTGCCAACCAATCCCTCCATTCTTCGCCCACTTCTGCCATCCTCTGAGAGAGGAAATAGTACCCCAGGCAGTTGAATTTGGATACCCTGCCCTGGCAAGTCCTCACAGATGAGGTCCCCAGCTGCTGTGTGGCTCTGGACTGGGTAGGCACTGTGCATTAGGAAAGAACTGTCCCATGTCATCCTGTTGTCCCAATGACAGTGAGCAGAACACAGCCTGCAAGTCCTGACCTGAAGGTTCCTCTTTCCTGACATCTAGATCCAGATTCCTACTGCTCCAGGATTTGCATCTTCACTCTCTTTAGGAATCGAAGTTCCTTGAAGGCAAAAACTTGGCCTTCAGAACAGTCCCCAGGCCTAGCCAAGTGCAGACACCTAATTAACAAAGAGGGCATCTGGGTCAGCCACTCTCACCTGCCCTGCCTACTGCCTTCCCTGAGGTGGCTTGGGAAAGTGTTCCAGAATGAACCACTGCCCCATGCCCTAATTCTACTCATTAAATAAATAATAAATCTGAGGTCAGGCATGATGGTTCACACCTGTAATCCCAGCACTTTGGGAGGCCAAGGCAGGAGGATTGCTTGAGCCCAGAAGTTCAAAGTCAGCCTGGGCAATGTAGCGAGACCCCCATCTCTACAAAAAAAAAAAAAAAAATCAAATAATTAGCTGGGCATGGCAGTACACACTTGAGCCCAGGAAGTCAAGGCTGTGGTAAGCCGTGATTGTGCCACTGCACTCTAACCTGGGTGACAGAGTGAGAGCCCAACTCAAAAAAATAATAATAGATCTAATTATTTAGGGCAAAAGTATTTTTTTAACCTAATCAATGCTGAGCACTTAAACACTGATAGCATTTCTTTTTTTTTCTTCTTTTTTTTTTGAGTTGGAGTCTCACTCTGTCACCCATACTGCAGCCTCGACCTGCTAGGCTCTGGCGATCCTTCCATCTCAGGCTTCCACGTAACTGGACCTACAGGCGTGTGCTACTACGCCCCACTAATTTTTTTTTTTTAATTGTAGAGATGAAGTCTCGCCAAGTTGCCCAGGCGGGTCTCGAACCCGTGGGCTCAGGCAATCCACTTACCTCAACCTCAGCACAGGATTACAGGCTAAGCCACCCAGTCCGGCTAGCATTTCATATTGATTACCAAGGACACCAAATATTTGTGCTAAATACTGAACACAGGACTCGTTCTTCTCATAAAACCTAACCGGAAGTCACCCTGGGTCAGCTCTCCACATTGTCCACACTGCCATCTGTAACTGGCCTCGCCTCAGGACTCATTCACCACCCTTCAACCCTTCATGAAGCCCGCAGACTGAGGCCCACCTCATCGAGTGCCCAAACTGGTGGCCTCCAGCATGCCCATCCATTTCTCTTCCCACCAGCCAAGCCCAGTGTGACCCAAGAGCCAGCATGTCTGTCCCCAAACCTGTTTGAAAGTAGTGTGCATTATTTTAATTATGTAATTTAATCAAATATGATACATAACAATGAAACACGACTGTGGGAAGAGTTTTCTTCTGTCCTTAAAAATCCAAGTTGAACACTATGGAAGAGTTTGATAATGGGAAACTGCTGGAAAAACTGCCATTGAGTTAGGCAGAGAAGAGACAGACTGTGAAAAGCAGTGCTGGCCCGTGATGCAAAGGGTTGGTTCTGGAAGAATTCTGTTCTTGCTTGGTTATTAAGAGCTATGAAATTCTTGCTCTACTTTAAATAACCCAAAATCGGAGCCCAAAGAATTCAGCATCAGGGGTTACAAGACCACGCAGGGCACAGAGGGTCTGTGCCCAAGGGAAGGAGTCAGCCACACATCAAAAACTCGTGAGTGTGAGCACATTCATAGGTCTCCAATTAAAATCAAATATTTACACTGTATTTTTTTTTTCGTCCCCATTCTAACCAACCAACTACCAGCCTCGATGATATTGGATAGGAGGTCTTCTCTGTACCAGCTGTAGCCCTGCAACAAATGTTTTATCTCTGAGCCTCTGTTTTCTTGTGGATTTCCATCTGCCCCACCTGGGATTACCTGGGACAGAAGAATTGGCAAAGCACCTATCACCAGTCAGCATCAATTCTCTGTTCCCACAAATGAGGTCACCATTCAACCAATGAAGCAAGCTGGAAATCTCAGAACCAACTCCAGCTCCTCCCTCTCCTTCTCTTCCCAACTCCTTCCTCCTAGTAGATCACTAAGATCCTGCCAAGCCTACTGCTAAAAAATCTCCTGACTCTGTCCTCCAATCCCACAGCTGCCACGCGGACCAAGCCACCACCCTCTCGCACCTGAGGTTCCTACCTGGCCTGCTGTTTTCACTCTCACCCCCGCCCCAGAGTCCAGTCTCCTCCTGCAGAAAGAAGGATATTTTGAAAACACAAATCCAAATCATGTCATTCCTTTGCCTAAACCCATTAACAGTTCTCAAAACATCTTCAAACAACTGGAAAAATCCTCCCCCTAACACACACACACAACCCTCCAGCTATACCAGCCACCTATCAGCTCATCAGAATACACACTGCCTCTTCCTGCCTCAGGATCTTTGTACATACTGTCCCGGCTGCTTAGAACAGTCCTCACTCTTCTTCACCTGATTAATGCCGACTCATCCTTCAGGCCTCTACTTACATGCCATTTTCTCAGAATGGTTTCCCTTTCACTTATACAAAAAATCTACTCAGCACCTTCTAATGCCAGGCATTGCTCTAGGCTCTGGGAATGTAACAGTAAACATGACAGACAAAATCCCTGCCCTCATAAAGATTATATTCTACTGGGAAGAAGGATAACAATTAAATTGATACTATTTTCAGCAGGTGACAATAAAAGTATCTGATCAAAATAGGATTCATAGCCAGGCTCGGTGGCTCAGCCTGTAATCCCGCGCCTTTGGGAGGCTGAGGTGAGTGGATTGCCTGAGCCCGCGGGTTCGAGACCCGCCTGGGCAGCAAGACCTCATCTCTACAATAAATCAAAAAATCAGCCAGGCATGGTAGCGCATGCCTGTTATTCCGGCTACTCGGAAGGCTGAGGCGGA
>NW_007248772.1:213835-238069 GCF_000164805.1 Carlito syrichta
CGGAAAGCTGCTGAGCATGGACGTCATCATTCAGATGGTAATCAGCGGCTGGAGTGGCAACCGGAGACCCTAAATTCTGCCTCCACTCCCAACAGTTACCCAGCAACCTGAGCCCTGGCAGAGACTGAGGTTAAATTAAAATAAAGAGATATCCAGGTACATTGTAATTTTGTGGTCATTTTCGACTCTGACCTATACTCACCCCCAAGCCTCAAGCTCCGTATCACACTCAACATCCATCCCATCACCAACACTGACCCACCCCTCACTCACTCCCATACACCCTCCTGCCAGCCCCCCACAGCGCTGCCCACAGATACAGACCCCTCAGGTCGAACAAGGGGGTACTCATGGGAAATTCACATGCATACACGAGCCTACACTTTACCCACACCACTTAATCCCTATCCTCACATCCCCACTGACACCCACAAACCACACACTCCTACACAAAGCCGACCCACAGCACAGGCAGATGCAGGTCAGCCACTAGGACTTCTCGGAAGATGGAACATCTGAGGTGTGAACCCTGATTGCCCGCCCCCTCCACACCCACACATACCCAGGGTCCATACCCTGCTCTCTCCTTGCCACTACCTGAAAGGTGTGACTCACTGCACTTACACGCAGAGCCAGCCATGCAGGGCAAAATGGTACCTCTCCACTCCCGTCCCTGGCCAGCCTCCAGGCCTCCCCATCACCCACTGCCACCTGACACCGCCACTGCTCTAGAGCCTCAGAGGAAAGGCCAAAGTCTTCAAGGACAAGGGCCTTCCTGAGTGGGGCGGGGCAAATCACAGGACCTGAGGTGACGTCAGGAGACTCGGGACATCAGGATCTCAGGAACCCAGGAAAGGCTGAGCCCCGGGCAGAGGGCACAGCTGACTGCCTGGGTCTGTGGGCCTGGTACCCTTGGGGCACAACCAGCCATGGCAGCAGTGACTGGGGAATGGAAGGCAGTGGGGCAGGAGGCTGCCCATTGCTGCTGAACACGAGGAAGGAAAAGGGATGCCTCTCCACCCTTGCTCCAGGGCCTGGCTGCTGGCTGCCTCTGAGGGTCCCAGCAATGCCAGGAAGCCAATCAAAAGCATCATGTCAGAGGCTCTGATGGAAATGAGGCCAGCACCCTTGCAGAACGCCCCAGGGCCTTCTCTTCTCTCTGATCCCCCGGTATCCAAGAGCAGCCAGCGAGCTGTAAGGGGAACAGACACAGAACAGTCTGGGTCCCTCAGTAGGAGGAGAGCCACTCTGAGATTCCATGATGCCATGAGTTGGAATGGGGGGGTCACAGAGGAGAAAGAAAGGGAAGAGCAGCAGCCCGCCTCCAGCCCCCCACCTTGACCTGCCATCTCCACCCAAGGCCATACATGGAGAGGTGATTTCACATGGATGAGTTGTGGCCAGGTCTAAGATTATAAACCTGCCCCCGCAGCTTGCTTGGCCCCTGAGTCAGCCCAGCCCCAGGATCCCTTATGAAGGGCTGAGAACCAGCTGTCTGCCTCCCCAGAGGTTCTCCGCAGGGCAGGGGGAGATGAAGACCCAACTGTGCAGCAGGATGCCAGAGAATAGGACTAAAAGAAATGGCTCAGAGCTGCAACGGGAGAAATGGAGGGTGGAGTGAGAAAGGACTGCCTACTTGACAAAAGACAATTAACTCAAGCAAATACTGACTGAGTGCCAACTCCAGTCAGGTGCTATGCTAGGTGCTGGGACCACAAATGTGCAGAAAATGTCTGTGTGTTCCTGCCCCCAAGGAGCTGAGACTATAATAAAGCCGTAATGATGACAGCCAGCACCAGCACAGCGTTTATGATGTGCTAAGCCCTGTTCTCGGTGCTTTACACGTCATTTGATCCTCTCAACCAACCCTCTAGGCTAGATATTATTATTATTCCCATTTCAAAGATAGCCAGGACACTGGGGCATTGAGGGGATGAGTGACCTACCCAAGGCTACACAGCCAGTGAACAAGGTTTGGAACCCGGTACTCTGGACATGTTACCTCCATCTCCCACATGGCAGCGGTGAGCCATTTTATGCCCATTCGCCACGGTGCTGAGGACCCCTTATCTCTCCCATCCACCCACTCCCAGATTAAATAATCTGTCATCACGCTTAGGTCAGATTCACCCATTCACCAAACACACACTAAGCACCTACTATGTGTCAAGCCCTGTGCTGGTCCTGAGAAGGCCGAGTCCTGGCCCCTAAGGAGCTCTCTGCCTCGTGCATGGCATCATCCCGGTAACACTGGGATACAAGTCTAGAGGCAGCATGGGCAAGAGACACTTGGGACCCCAGGTGAAGGAGTCACATAGATAGCATCAAGAATGAGGGCCATTCATGAAAATTATGCACTTACAAGCAACAAAGTACACTATCGCCAGGTGCAGTGGCTCATGCCTGCAATCCCAGCACTTTGAGAGGCAGAAGCTAGATGATTGCCTGAGCCCAGGGGTTTGAGACCAGTCTGAGCAACTTGGTGAGATCTATGATAAATCAAAACATTAGCCGGGCATGATGGCACGTACCTGTAGTTCCAGCTACTCGGGAGACTGAGGCAGAAGGTCTCCGGAGCCCATTGGGTCAAGGCTGCGGCGGCCATGAGTGTACCACTGCACTCCAGCCTGGGTGACAGAGTGAGACTCTGACCAAAAAAAAATTTTAAAACACTAAAGAAAGAAAAAGACATTATCAACAAAGTAAAAAGGCAACCCACAGAAAGGGAGAAAATATTTGCCGATCATATAAATGATAAAGGATTGATATCTGGAATATATAGGGAACTCCTCAAACTCAACAACAATGAAAATCTTGATTCAAAAATGGGCAAAGGATTTGATACAGTCTTTCTCCAAAGACAGTCAAATGGTCAAAAAGTACATAAAAGGATGCTCAGCACCATCAATTATTGGGGAAATGCAAATCAAAAACCACAGTAAGATGCCACTTAATACCCAAAAGGATGGCTACTACCCACAAACAAAACAAAACAAAACAAAACAGAAAACCAGAAAAGTAGGATGTGGAGAAAGTGGAACCCTTGTGTGCTGTTGATGGGAATATGAAATGGTGCAGCCACTATGGAAAACAGTGTGATCCCTTCCTCAAAAAATTAAAAATGGAATTACCATAGGACCCAGCTATTTCACTTCTGGGTAAATACCATATACCGAAAACTGAAAGCAAGCTCTCAAAGAGAGATTTGTACACCCATGCTCATAATAGCATTTTTCACAATAGCCAAAGGTGGACATGACCCAAGTGTCCACGGATGGTTGAACCGATAAGCAAAATGTGCTACATACAGTGAAGTATTATTCGGCTTTAAAAAGGAAGGAAATTCTGACACAGGCTACAGTGTGGATGAAACTTGAAGACATCATGTTGAATGAAATAAGCCTGTCACAAAAAGACAAATACTGTATGATCCACTTATATGAAGTACATGGAGTCGTCAGATTCATAGAAACAAAAAGTAGACCCATGGCTGCCAGGGGCTTGGGGGAGGGACATGGGGCGTTAGGCCTTAATGGGAACAGAGTTTCCATTCTGCAAGATTAAAAAAAAAGCTCTGGAGATGGATGGTGGTGATGGTTGCACAACAATATGAATGATTTAACACCACTGAAATGTACACTTAAAAATGATTAAGATGGGCCGGGCTCAGTGGCTCAGCCTGTAATCCCAGCACTTTGGGAGGCCGAGGTGAGTGGATTGCCTGAGCCTGAGGGTTCAAGACCCGCCTGGGCAACTTGGTGAGACCTCATCTTTACAATAAATCAAAAACTAGCCGGGCGTGGTAGCACACGCCTGTAGTTCCAGCTACTTGGAAGGCTGAGCAGAAGGATCGCTGGAGCCCAGCAGGTCGAGGCTGCGGTGGCCAGGAGTATGCCACTGCACTCCAGTCTGGGCGACAGAGTGAGACTTCAAGTCAAAAAAGAAAAAAAAAATTATTAAGATGGTAATTTTTGTTGCATGTATTTACAGCAATAAAGACACTAAAGAAAGAAAATAAGAGCAAAGTATAACTCCAAAGCCAGCCAGCCTCCAAGGAGAAAATCTCCTTGGTGCAAAGACAGAACAGAGACAACAAAGAAAGCTGGACATGTGGCCACAAAGTTCTGGATGGGTCACTTCCCACTTGAGGTCTCGGTTTCCTCATCTCTCTAGTGGGATCAGTAAAACTTGCCCTGCTAATCCTTTAAGAGACTGTGTGTGCAAATCTTGGAAAGGGATAAGCCATAGGTTTGCGGCATTATGAGACAGTTGAGAACTGTGAAAAAGCCACAGTCGGGAATCTGGTGGAAGTCTTTAGAGTCAAACACCTGAAACAAGACAAAGCGTTCAAACACTCATGAGAGCTCTGTGAATCAGAGGCAGGAAAAGAGCATGAGCCTGAGAGAAAGAAAGTCTTCCCTTGCCACAGCAGGCTTTCCTGTGAGGGTCAGTCACCTGGGCCATCTCTCTGCCTCCTCCAGGCCTGCCCTGGGGGAGCCTCTGGGCTGCAAGGAGGTGGCCGGCACTTGCAAACACAGAGCCCCAGGCAGTGGCAGATGAAACCGCCTGGCTGAGCTCAGGGCCACCAGACTCTCACTGGGACAGAAGGGGGGTGACATGGGCTGGATGGGGTAAAGCTCCAAAGCTTTCTGGAGGACTGGCTAAGCCACTCTGGTGGGGAAATGGCAGAGATACAGCCCATCACCCACAGCGGCACAAAGCACAGACACTGACGTGACACAGACCAGGGCCAAGTCCCACTCTGCCTCTTGCTCTGTGTAGTCTGAGAGCAATAACATAGCTGAGCTTCCCTTCTGCTCTGGTAAAATGGGGGTGCAACATGTACCCTTCTGACAGGGCTGCAGGGGAATCTGTATGCTGTGCCCAGGGCCCCTAAAAGGGTGGCTCTTTTTACCCTGCCTTTCAAGGCTGAAAGGGAGGATAGGGATGGAGGATGGATGGAAGACTGGGAGTGTCAAGTTGACACAGGGTGATGCCAGGGCATCTTGGTGGGCCATGAGGGTGGGGGGGTGAGGTGGTAAGGATCTCCAGGTTCCTGCCTTAGCCAAGGCCTTACCTCCTGAGGTCTAAGACATACCCCCTACCTTCCAGTTGGCCAGGAGAGCCCCCACCCCCTACTGAGGGAATTCTAAGCCCTGGCATATTTTTTCTCCTCCCCAATTGCCCTCCTGCCAGAGCTGGGGGGAAGCACCCTAGACTTTACCCTCCCATTGGGGCTTCCAAGTTGCCTGGGCTGTTAGCCATTAAAGACACAGGTCCCTCCTCATGACCCAAGGCTAGCCAGGAGAGCTCCAGGGAAGAGGCAGCCCCTGTGAGAATGTATTCAAAGGAAGTCTCCAGGCTCCTCTTTGGTCTAGGGCACCCCTCTGTCACCACCTCCCACCCATCCACCCACCCATTTTCACACACACTGACATCTGAATCTGTTGGTGACCCGACAGGTAACTATTAACCCTGGGAGGAGTCACTGGCCCTTTAAGGCTGCCCTGGGAGAGATGACAAAATCACACCACTGGACTTTGTGCCCCGGGGCTGTTGGGAAAAGCAAGACCTGGGAGCTGAGTTCCAGAGCCCACCCAGGCCAGCCCTCAGGGGAAGCCCAGCCCAGGGAGCAGCTTCTGCTGGCCCCTTTCCCTCACTCCACCCTATGGTGGGCTCGCCCTACGCAAGGGTGATGGTAATGTTGCTCCAGGAGGTCTGTAGCGGCGAGACTCGCTCAGATGGGCATCCTCTATCTAGACCATCCTTTCTCTCAGCTGTTGCTCAGTTCCTACCCTACCTCCTTCTGACAAATATCTCAGTCTGGGCCTTCCTTTTGGTGACAGGGTCTCAGGTTGGTCACCCAGGCCGGAGTACAGTGATGCCATCCTGGCTCACTATAGCTTCAACCTCCTGGCCTCAAGTGATCTCAGCCTCCCAAGTAACTGAGAGTACAGATGTGCATCACCATGCCCAGCTAATTTTTTAACTTTTTTTAAGAAATGAGGTCTTGGCCGGGCTCGGTGGGCTCGTACCCAGCACTTTGGGAGGCCGAGGCAAGTGGATTTCCTGAGCCCGAGGGTTTGAGACCAGCCCAGGCAACTTGGTGAGACCTCGTCTCTACAATAAATTTTTTTTAAAAAATTAACTGGGTGTGGTAGCGCACATCTGTAGTTCCAACTTCTTGGAAGGCTGAGACAGAAGGATTGCCAGAGCCCAGCAGGTCGGCACAGGGATGGCCATAAGCGTGCGTGCCATTACACTCCAGCCTGGGCAACAGAGTGAGACTCCAACTCAAAAAAAAAAGAAAAGAAAAGAAATGAAGTCTTGCTATGTTGCCCAGGTTGGTCTCAAACTCCTGGGTTCAAGAGATCCTCCCACCTTGGCGTCCCAAAGTACTGGATTACAGGCATGAGCCACCAAGCCCAACCAAGTGCCCCCCCCCCTTTTGTCTGTCACTGTGTGAGAAGGGGGCCTCCTGTAAAGACTACCCCAGCTATGGCCAGCACCCAGCCCAGAGACCAAGGTGCCGACCCAGGAAAGGCATTGGCCTAGTGAAAGCAATGGGAGGTGATGGGACTTATGGGGGAAAGCACAGGGGTGGGAGTCAGGACCCTTGGGTTCAGGATCCCCCTGTGCCCTGAGTCACCAGAGCATCTTGTCCCATTCCTAAACCCAGTGTCGATATGTAGGCGATGGACCCTCTCATTGCCAGCTTGTGTCTGTGGCTCTGCAGCCCTCGGGTAACAGTAATGGAGTGGTGCTGCTGATGCCAGGGATGGCTACCACTGTCCCTCTTCCCTGTGACCCAGGACTACAGGTGGGTCACAGGCATGTCTTGAACTAACCGAGACGGGCAAAAGTTCTCTTATACAGCTTCTACCAAGCAAATGGTTGAGTCAGAATACAAGGGCCTCATCTGCCACCGCCTCTGGGAAGTGTTCGCTGACTGTCCCAATCTCTGGCTCCAGTGCCAGAGCTGCTCTGGTAAACACCTCACCTCCCTAATTGGTTTGTCACCTCCTTGAGGCAAAAGAATTCTGAGAGCCGGAGAAAGCCCAGTGCCTGGCGCATCAAAAGCACATGCAAGTGTTTTTTGAGCGAGTGAATGAATGAATGAACATCAATGGTTTTAAAATATCAGTCATGTACACAGAAGCCCCAGGTCTGAGTCACAATGTGCAGGTTTGGTCAAGGATGGCCCAAGCTCTTTCACGGCTGGGCAAGAAATAAGCTGACCTCCTTACCCTTCCTTTGGTCCAGATCCCACAGGTTAGTTAGTCAGTGAGCCTCAGTTAGGAGACTGCTGCATGCAGGGCATTGGAGAGGTTGTCAGAGCTTAATTATCCCCCACATGGGACAGTTAGACGATACTATCTCTGTCTTTGGTTGTGGTTAAACTCACCCATATGAAAGAATCCAAGTGCAACTGCAAGGAAAAATCAGGACAGAATAGGCAAACTCAAGGTGGGAATAGACTGGGAAGGTGCAAAGAAGAGGGTGGAAGTAATCCCAGGAGACCTCCTGGAGGAGGTGAGTTCTGAACTATAACCCAGGACATTAGTCCCATTCATTCATTCATCCATCCATCCATCCATCCATCCATCCATCCACCACCCATCCATCCACTGAAACAGACATTATCAAAAGCCAGGCCCTGCGAGTACAGTAGTAAATGAGTACAATCCTCCTCACAAGTTGCTTATGGCCTCACTGAGTAGCCAGCATCTAAACTCAGGTGACCACACAGCCTGAGATGTGACCCGAGAGATCCATACACCTCACGCCAGAAACCAAAGAAGTGGGACGCATCTCAGGAGGGTCAAGCTTGAGGGAGTTCCCCATCAACATCTCTCCAGCAGATCTGAGTTTCCCGGGGAGCAGGAGATGCAGGTAGTGAGAGAAGGGGCAGGAAGAACCTTTGTAAAGTCACAGGTATCTGGCAGGTAAACAAGGTGAATGGAGCCCTGTTGTTTTTCCAGGTTCTTGGTGACTTCACCTTTGACCAACAATTTCCTGGCATTGGCTCAGGCTGCCAACGGGGGCAAAGGGAGAGGAAAAGGAGGGTAAACAGCAGGTGAGGCCAAAGGTGGCCGTGGAAGGCAAAAGACATTCCAAAATGTCTCCCCAGCCTGGGAGCCCAAAGTCCAACAGGAAACCCACACCTGCATTCCAGCCATCAAAAAGGCCATCCATACCAGATTACCCACCAGAAAGGATGCTATCCGCAGCCCAGCAACCCCTCCCTTTCCCCACTCCGAAACCCAGTTTCCCCGCTCTCCAGCTCCCCAGCACCTCCGTGTCCAGGAGGCCAGGCCTCCGCTTGGCTGAAAGGAGCTGAGACTTTCCACCTGGGCCAGTCCTCGTCCTCCCACCACTTCCTCCTCTTCTCCAATTTCATTACCAGCCATTGGGAGAAACACCTTCTCTTCACTCCTCTCTATCTGGACCCACAAGGGGGAGAACCCTAGAGCCTCATGCTGCCATCCTGCCGGGCACTGCAGAGAGAAGCTCTGATGCTTCTTGGCCAGCGCCAGGTCCCTGGCTCGCTCTGCCACTTACAGACTGCATGACCCTGGGTGAGTCACCAAACTTCAGCTTTATCACCTGAAAAAATGGGAGTGCTGATGAGGAACACCTTCCCGGAGCTTTTAAAGGAACAAATGAAACCACGTACAGGGGGTGAAATTAGGCATTAAGACTTTGAATGCCGGGCGTTGCTAGAGATCACCCAAACTTCTCGTTTCACTGGTGAGGAACTGAGGCCCAGAAAAGTCATGGAAACATCAGGGGATTGTGTATTTTCCCCCCTCCTCTTCCTCCTATGACACATCTTCTTCGTCCAGCCCAGCATTCTAAATAGGGGTTCCTAAACTTTGGGGGACACAGATCCTTTGGAGAATCTGATGAAAGCTAAGGACATTCTCATCCCAAAATACACTTACGCTCATACCCCTCAAGATCGTGCGGGTAATTTCAGGGGGCTCATGTGACCCAGGTTGGGACTTTGCTCTATGACAGAGCAGAGAGAGGCTGACACCATTCTCAGGCCGTGATTCCCACTGGGAAGCGGGACCCAACAAGGGGGCAAAGGCTCAACTTTGGGGAGTAAATCTCACTCTGAGTCCCCCAAAGCCTAATCCTCAAAGCCCTATGAGGAAAGTGCCATCTGACCTCCCATCCAAACTCCTCACCGGCCTCTCCCTAGCCCCTACCCTACCTCCCTCAATGCATCTAAAACCCCTGCCCACAGCTCTTCGCCTGAGCTGGTTAATTCAGTTCCGGTCTTTGAAAGTCAAACAATCTCAGAGATCATCTGTACAAACCTCTTTATCTTCACAGATGAGAGCTATAAACAACAAAGTGTATACTGACTTGCTTGAAGTCACCCAGATCATCAAGACAGGAGCCAGGCTGCATTAACCAGTGCAGTCCAGCCAATGTATGCTGAGGACCTACTGTGCGTTTCGTGCCCTGCTTGGGGGGTGGAGGGGCAGTGGTGGTGGCTGCCAAGAATCGATGATCTGTGACTTGATCGGCTAAGCAAGTCTAAAATCCTTGGAATGAGGGTGCAAGCTGGGTTACCGAGCTCCTGATTGCGTAAGAGATGTTGCAAAATCTCTAGAAGCCCAACAAAGGCAGGGTTCGAGCATTCATTCATTCAGTCATTCATTCATTTAACAAATATTAATATGTATTGAAGCCCAAGCACTAGATTGGGGGCAAACAGTCAAGACAATCGCCCCAAGTCCTTGCCCTCCTGAAATCCTAGATGGAGAAAAAGACAGCCTCTAAACAAATCAATTAGAGTTAGCTAGAGATAAATTCTGAAGAAAATAAAAAGGATGAAGTGCAAGCACTGTGGTGATGTCATTTGTGTTGGGGGGAAGGAGGTGCTCAAGGAAGGCCTCTTGGAGGAGACGACATTTGAACCGGCTCCCGAAAGGTGAGGAGGAGGCATCCATGCAAAGTGTAGAGGCAGCATGTTCCTGAAGGAGGGAACGGCAAGTGCAAAGTCCCTAAGGTGGACACAAAGCTGATATGTTCAGGGGATGGGGAGGTCACTGTGTGCAGGGGGTGAGGGGGCCCTTGGGGATGCCGAGGAGGTAGTCAGCAGGCAGAGCGGGCCTGGCCTGGCCTGGCAGGCAGGTGAGGAGGGCAGATCCACGCTGTATGCAGGGAGGGTTTCAGCAGACGGGCAGCTCCATCCCCTGTGCCGTGCCAAAGCCAGCTTCGGCTGCCAGGAGGAACAAGAGTCGGAGAGGCCACGGGGAGCAGGGCAGCTGTGGAGCCCAGGTCTGACACTGGGAAGAGAGGAACAGGGCCAGAAATATTTTTGAAGCAGTACAGACCCCAGGATTGTTGATGGCTTTGGGTGCAAGGGAAAAGCAAAAGGGATGATCAAACATGAATGCCAAGCGTCAGGCTCAAGGAACTGTGTAGTCGGCCGTGCCATTTACAGGACAGGAAGGTAACAGGTTTACGAGGGGAAGCAAGGCTTGCAATTTGTATACCAGGAAGAAAGCCTAATATCCTCTGCTCACAAAGCCTGTCTGCTGACTGTGCTCTAAGACTGTGTGTCCACACAGCAACAAAAGAGAGAGCCATTTAGAGACTTCAAAGGGGGGACAGGATGGGGAAACAAGCTCTGAAAATGGCAAGATGGCCAGAAGTGTACCGATCACAAGGAATGTTTCAAAACTGCTTTCCTCTGGGTCTTCCATACCGTGCAGCTGATGCCCAGCCCTCTCCCTCCGGCCAAAGGAGGGGCCGTGTGGTCAGGGAGAGGGACAGCAGGGGTACCCCCCACCCCACGTGTGCGGTTCCTTAACGCCTGTGCTCCCTCCCATCCGCTTTCATGTTATGCGAACCGTGGTCATTGGATCTTGGCAGGATTGTTTTTGTAAGTCAAGAGTTTCTTTTTATTGGGAAAAATTGCCAGCTGGAACCATACACCAAACCACATTCTCAGTGTCACGTTCTGGGGGAAACGGGAGCATTAGACCCTGCAGCTGGACTCCCACTGGGCGCCTCCAATGAGAGGACCACACTGACCATCTGTCCCATATCTGTCAATGCAAACCCCAGAGGAAGACACGGCACATTCCTTCCTTTGAGGGTCCTGACTGGGGAAAGCCTAGGCTCTTCTTCCAACTCTGTATCCCATGAGGTTCCTCTATACCCCAAACCCAAAGCTTTGGACTTTGACCAGCCCCCGTCTCAGCCCCAGCCTCAGCCCTGCCTCTCTCCTGGGCTTTACCTGACCTCTGCCATGTCCTCCGTCTTTCTTCCCGCATCTCAGTTCCTCTACTTGGTCCTTCTTTACTTCTGAGGAGATATCCTGAACTTTTTCCTCCTGTGTTGGTCTAGCACGAGGCCACCTCCTCCGGAAAGCACCCAGTGGTTAAGCCTGATGCCATCATCAACCTGGCAACAGTTTCTGGCCCTCCCTCTCCCTCTCTGCTTTCTACACAGACGTGTGATTGTGCTGGATTGTGTGTGTGTGTGTGTATGTGTGTGTGTGTGTTGTGTATGTGTAACAGACCTGAAGAAACATGTCTTCTGTTCAGATTGAAAGATCTTAAGGGGTCTCGGAGTGACCAATGGACACCTTTTCACTCTCTTCCTCGGGAATCCTCCCCGAGGAATCATGGACCTGTTTCTGGTCACTGGACTATCTTCCCACTCTCCTTGATCTCTGCTTCATGTCTCTTCCATCAAGCCAACAAATATTTACTGAGTGCCTACTCTGTGCCAGGCAAGTGCTGGGGCACAGCCATGAGCAAGATAGATGTGACCCAATGTTCATGGAACTGTTATTCTGGATGAGGAGTCAGTTTATACTCAGGGAGGTCACTGGGTGAGTGGGGAGTATGTATGCAGCAGAGGCAGAGAAAGAGAAAGAAAAGATCATCAACCAAAAAAGAAATAAAGAAAAAGAAAAGATAACCAACCACGGTGAGAGGTGCCATTCACTCATGCAACAGATTGAGCACCTACTATGTGCCAGGTGCTGTTCCAGAGACTTAAGATACATCCATGAAGAGTAGGTGTCCTACTCTTCAGAACTTAGCTGCTAGTGAGGGAAGACAGACAGTACACAATGCACATAATAAATAAATGCATTTTATAATGTGAAAATGTTAAAAAGTGATAAGTGTTTTTAAAAAAGAAAAAAAAAGATAAAATCATGCAGGGTAAGGGAACAGAGAGCATGGGAAGAATACTGCCATTCTAAAAAGAATAATCAGGGTAGGCCTCATGCAGAAGGTGGTATTTTAGCTAAGACTTGAAGGAAGCAAAAGGGTTCTGCAGAATCTGGAGGAAGAACATTCCAGGCAGAGGGAGAAGGCTACGCAAAGGCCCTGGGGCAGGAACACTCCGGCTATGTTTGAAGAACTTGGAAAGGAAACAAGTAGGACCTTGAAGGCCATTGTGAGGACTTTGGCTTTTACTCTGAGGAAAACCAGGAGACATTGCAGGGATTCAAGCCGAAAAGTGACATGATTGCTTATTAAATGGAATGACTGATAGAAAGTGACTGAGAGTGGGGGGAAAGAGGTGATGAGGTCAGAGAGGTTTCTTCAAGGAGGAGCACCTAAGCTGGGAGCTGAGGAGCAAAGGATGGACCCACTGCTCCTTCCCCTCCTCTTCCTCAATCTGTCAACCAGGAAAGAGCCTTATGACGTCATCCACACCTCCCCACTTCCCCTCATCCCTTCATCCCCTCCCATCTTCCTCCTTTCCCTCCCCTCCTCTTTTGTCTTCAACCTCACCCCACAGAGACGGTGGCCTCTGCCTTCCTGGGGTTCTTAGAAAACAGTTGTAAAAAGCAGAAGGAAACGCTGCGGCAGGCCCTTGGCAGGAGGGAGGCCAGCAGATTACAGTGTCTGGTCCTGGCGGCTCACCCTGTAATCACCCCAGAGTTTCAGGTGGACGGGGACCCTGGGGCATGCCCCTGCAGGGCCAGGCCCTCTCTCCTCAGCCAACCCTTTCCAGCCCCCACCAAGGCCTGCTGAGGGATAAGCTCGAGAGGGCCCCTGAGGTCACACAGTGAGATTCGAGCCCAGGACACCATCCGTGCCCCGGATGGCCTTGTCTTGCTGTCCAGGCCTCGGGGTCAAGCTGCAGGTCAAGGTTGGGGCTCTCCCACCTCAGACACAGGAGAGAGGGCTGCCCGTGGTCAAACGCGGGGTCACAAGGGCAGGGCAGAGGGCGTCTGCTGCTGGCCACTGGCTTCCCAAGGGCGACCGAGAGAGACCCTCGCCATCCACTCAGGAGGTGGCATGGCCCAGGACAGTCCCACCCACTGGAGTCGCGCTCCAGGCCACAGGCAGGCCCACGAGCCACCCCTGCCCAGGCTGTGAGCCCGAGACTAGAATCCCTGCCATCCCCTAGGAAAGATGTCAGCGTCAGCCTCCCAGGTCACCTGTCCGTCCAGGAACAGATCGGCTCTCCTTGGCTGTCATGTGCTGTGCGTGGCTGTGGCCTCCAGCACCTGAGTCATCTGTGACTCATCGCCCTCTGCCCTTGGTGCCAAGAGGGCTGGGCCAGGCAGACTCATGAGACCCGACTGATGTTCCTGGGACAGGCCTGTCCCCCCCCCCCACCCCAGTTGATACGCGAGAGTAGCCAGACACCCATGGAAACACACATGCTCCCAGGACCCGAGCCGCTGTGCCAGGTCCCATGCCACCCCAGCCCACCCACCCGCACACTCACTCACACAATGCTCCCACACACCCTCCCACACACACACGCTCCCACACGCACACTTCGCACACTACACTCCCACACACACACGCCACACACTCCCTCACACACACTCCCTCCCACTAACTTCCACACACATGCTCCCTCACATACATGTTCTCACATACACTCCACACACACACTCCCACACACTAACACTCCCACACACGCTCCCTCACACACACTCCCACATACACATTCCCTCAAACACACACTCTCACACACACCCTCTCTCACACAGCCCCTCACACACAAACTTCCTCACACACACAGTCCCTCACACACATGATCCCTCACACTGGGGCTCCCTGAGGACAGGGCTGTGTCTCTCCCCTCAGACTGGGGCTCCCTCAGGACAGGCCTGTGCCTCCCCCCTCAGACTGGGGCTTCCTGAGGACAGGGCTGTGTCTCCCCCACTTCCACTATGATTCCCTGAGAACGGGGCTGTGTCTTCCCCCTCAGACTGGGGCTTCCGGAGGACACGGCTGTGCCTCCTCCCTCAGACTGGGGCTCCCTGAGGACAGGGCTCTGTCTTCCTCTCAGACTGGGACTCCTTGAGGATGGGCTGTGTCTCCCCCCTCAGACTGGGGCTCCCTGAGGACAGGGCCGAATCTCCCCCCTCATACTAGGGCTCCCAGGGACAGAGCTGTGTCTCCTTCCTCGCTGGGGCGCCCTAAGGACAGGACTGTGTCTCCTCCCTCAGGCTGGGGCTCCCTGAGAACAGGGCTGTGTCTCCCCGCTCAGACTGGAGCTCCCTGAGGACAGAGCTGTGTCTCCCCCCTCAGATTGGGGCTCCCTGAGGACTGGGTTGTGTCTCCCCACTCAGACCAGGCTCCCTAAGGGCAGGACAGTTCTCTTCCTCAGACGCTCCCACGGTCAAGATCTTGTGGTTCTGCCTTCTTTGTTTCGAATCTTCCCCTTTCTTGGGTGAACATGACCCAACTCCAGAGTCAGCTCCACCCCCGCAAGGAGCCCCCCACCTCCCGCCCCAGCCTGCTTCCCCCTCTGTGGACTAGTTTGGGAATGACAGCCCCACAGAGGGAGGCGTGTGCTGGTGAACGAATCCACGTAGTGGGCTCCCCCAGCTCTTTCCCATCTTCCACCTGTTTTATCCTCACGTGCTCCCGGGGCATGTGGGATGTGAGTCAACCTGGACCCGATTCCTCAGCGGAGAGACGGACCAGTGAGGTCCAGAAACCAGCGATGTGGCAGGACTCCCCAGGCTGAGGGCCATCAGTCCCTCACCCTCTGTCCATTCTCGTTCACCCACCCAGACCCCAGATGCCTAGCGAGAGCTGCCCCGCCCCCCACCCCCAGGAATGGGTTAAGGACCGTGGCCCCCTCGGGGTGGAGGGCGAGTTGGGAAAGTTCAAGGGAGCCATGTTCCTCCACTTGGCCCGAGCTTCGGTTTCCCAATCAAGTATCATGACTGTGGGGCCGAACCAGGCCGGAGGCAGCCGGGCAAACTGGACACCCCAGGCCCCAGAACCTTCTTCTCCTCTTGGGGCGGCTCGGGGAACCAGACTGGCTTCTGGGGCTCTCAACGGGAGGGGCCCAGCAGAGGCAGAGCAGGAAGACAGGCCTGCTCAGGAGGGCAAAGTGCCCCCGAGGGCAGGTTCCAAACCGGCTGTCATCCCGACATGGAGAAGCAGCAGAGACGGCTGCCGGGGCTCAGTGGCCACGCTTACCCTTCTGACACAGCTTCCAAGATGGAATCTTCCTTACTTTTTAACTTTACCACAACCCACGTGGCATATACATCCCCCATGGTGACCCAGAACATGTACACACAACCCACAAAAACTTTAAGAAATGACACTTACTCTGTGCAAGACTCTCTGAATATTTTCTACCCTATCCTCCCTTGTATTTAAGAAAAAGAATCGCGCTGATTGCAAAAAGCTAAATTGATGTCGTGACCCACTGAGAGATCACAGCTTGCAGTTTGGAAAACACAACTCCAAGGTCAGCAGGACAGATATGCTGCCATTGTACAGATGGGAACTCTGACACCCAGAGAAGAACCCAGTGCTGCCCAAGGTCATAGGGGCTGGCCAGCAGCAGAGGCCCAGCCAGAGCTCAGAGGTCTTGGCTCCCAGGGAAGTATTTCCACTCGAAGTTTCCAGAATGAGGGGAGTTCTTAAGATAACTGCTTGCAGGAGGAAGACTGAGGGAGAGAATTACTGCCGGTGGGTCGTCAGGAAAGGTGAGGTGGGTGTTTTTGTTTTTGTTTGTTTTTTTGAGTTGGAGTCTCACTCCATCGCCCAGGCTGGAGTACAGTGGCACGCTCACGGCCACCCCAGCGTTGACCTACTGAGCTCTGGCGATCCTTCCGCCTCAGCCTTCCAAGTAGCTGGAAATATAGGCATGCACTATCACACCCGGCTAATTTTTGATTTGTTGTAGAGACAAGGTTTCACCAAGTTGCCCAGTTGGTCTCTAACCCACGGGTTCAGGCAATCCACTTGCCTCGTCCTTCCAAAGTGCTGGAATTACAGGCTGAGCCACCAAGCCTGGCCGAGGTGGGTGTTTTTTGACTCGCAGGCTCTCCCCAGGTTTCCGCTAGTCACAGCGCCGATGGCCATGTTGAGCCTATGGAAGAGGTCACTCTTGAGGGTCAGCATCCAGGTCCTGCAGAGCATGGTGGAAGGGGGAGAGGGAAGCTGCCAGGCTGAGGGCTCACATGGACTCAGTCCCAAAGGGGTCTCCCATCCTGGGGCTGGGGGGAGACCCTGCCTCTGTCCTCAGGGGGTTCCTAATTAATTTTAGTAGCTGACACCGTATCCAGCAGAGGGACCCTCAAGCAATGTCTATACCAGGAACCTCAGCAGCAAAGCTTTGGGAAGGGCAGGGACGAAGGGGGTAGCATCAAAGCTCCTGAGAATTCACTAGAGGAAGGTTCAGCCATTCCTTCCCGCTATGTTGCCAGATAAAGTACAGGATGCCCAGTCAAATCTGAATATCAAGCTGGATTCGGTGGCTCAGCCTGTAACCCTGCGCTTTGGGAGGCTGAGGTGAGTGGATTGCCTGAGCCCGCGGGTTCGAGACCCGCCTGGGCAACTTGGCGAGACCTCATCTCTACAATAAATTTAAAAAAAAATCAGCGGGGTGTGGTAGCATGTGCCTGTAATTCCGGCTACTCGGAAGGCTGAGGTGGAAGGATCGCCAGAGCCCAGCAAGTCGAGGCTGCAGTGGCCGGGAGTGGCCACTGCACTCCAGTCTGGGTGACAGAGTGAGACTTCAACTCAAAAAAAAAAAAAAAAATCTGAATATCAGGTAAACGATGACAGTTTAACTGGGCACCCTGTGTTTGTATATGCTATATCTGACAGCCTCCCTCCAGGATCTTCCCTCCTCAGACCCAGAAGGGCCAGCTGACCAGGAGGCCTGTGGCCCCCGCAGGACTGACAGGCAGCAGGAAAAACTCAGGTCAGACCTGAGGAAGAGCTTTCTGGCCGGGCACCTGGTATTGATACAGGGTGAGAGTGGGACAGAAACGAGGGTCTCTGAGACCCCTCCAGTCCCCAGTAGACAGTCTTCAGACCACAGACACCCCCAGCTCAAACAGCTGCCCCTCCTCTCCTCCCTCCTTCCCACCCAGAGAGGGACAAAGTATGGCCTGGGCTGGGGAACGCGAGAGGTAGCCTTTGGAACGGGCAAGCGATGGGGGGTGAGGGAGCGAACGGCTTCCTTTGCCACTTCCCAGCAGTCACACCAGGCCACTCGCGATAAGCCAGTCTTCAGGGAAACTTCCTGTTAGGCAAACGCCAACGGCTGGCACACCACTGGCTTCTGGGGCTGGGCTGAAAGAGGGGCAGTTTCTTGGAAGTCATGGGGCCTGGGGGAGGGTTTTACCAGCCTGGAGCCCACATCTCTTCTGCCCTCCTTCCTCCCTGCCCTCCCATCATCCCCATTTGGGTTTTCAGTGCAGCTGCAGGAGCTGGGCAGTGCCAAGGGAGTGACTGGGGTGACCACAGCCAGAAGGAAGGGGATGAACCCCTCTCAACGAGAAGGCATTCCCCGAGCCCTCATGGCCTTTGCGAGCAAAGTGTCCCAGAAAGGGGGGTGAAGCTCCAGGAAGGGACTGGGGCAGAGAGGGCCCAGAGCAACGCTGAGGGTACAGTCAGAGATGAGTCTGGGGCCACAACCTGGGAGGGGACTCATTGTAGGGCTGCGACTTTGTGACCCAGGGCTTGGGCCCTAGGCCCTGCCTGCACCTCCTTACTTACAGGAAAGGAAAAGTTGTTTCCATTTTCCCTCGTGGGTTTCTACATTGGCTGTTGCCACACAGAGGGAATAAATCATCTAAAATGCAGAGCCTTCGGGGGCATCTGTAGACCACCCCCAGGGGAGCAAGGTCAAAGTTGCACTTTCATCTTCAGGGAGCCACAGGCCAATAAGAGAGACTCTGCCCCTGTCTTTGGGGACCCTAACAGGATGAGGGGACTAATGTTTATTTTTTTTCAGTCATTCAACAAGCATTTTATTTATCAAGCCCCTTCTAAGTGGTAATCCCTTTAAGCTCATTAGCTAATTTAATCAACATCACTTGGGAAGTAGATGTTGCCATGCCCATATTACAGAGTGAGACAAGGAGGCCCAGAAAGGTCAATTAACTTGCCAAGGCCACAGAGCCAGAAGATTCTAAAGATGTCAAAAGTAGAGTTCATCTCTGTCTGATTTCATATACTCCCTCTCCACCACCTGGTGCCCAATTACAACAATAGCTGACCTTTATTAGGCACTTACTGCATGCCAGTCACCACTCTAGGCCCATCCACATTTCTCTGAGCATCAGAGTTCTCATCTCTAGACTAGGGATACTACTGACTATGTCTGGTGTTGGGAGGATGATATAACCTTATTTACCCAACACACTATGAGACAGACATCATGGTACCTGTTTTACAGACGACAACAGAGACTCAGAAAGGTAATTTTGTCCTAAGACATAGCTTAGAAGCTGTCAGTATTGGGGTAGTGTTTTGGGTTTGGGTTTTGGACATCAGGCCTCAGAATTCACAGCCGGGATTCGAACCCAGGCAGTCAGGCTGGGTCAGGCCAGAAGTGACCCAGTGTTATCAATTCTGGGCTGCCAGATAGAAAGCTATTAATAGCCATGAAGTGTTTATTGCTGAACAGTCAGCAGCTCCCAGAGGGCAGCTCGGGGTCATGGGATGGCAGCCAGGTCAGCCCCCCACCCCCAGTCCCATGGGGGCTCGTCCTGAGAAGCTGGCTCCTCCAGCTGGGCCTCACTCTGCCCCTGGGAACCCTTACCCAACCAGGCGGCTGCCCCGTGACTGAGAATGGTGACCCCTGTCACACTTGTGTGTGTGCGAGCCCGTGTGGGTGTGCTCGTGCGGAAGATCTGTAACCAGCGTCTTCCTTGGAGTGAGGATGGCTTGGGAGAGCGACTGTTGGGACCAGGCTGTCCCCACAGTTCCCAGGTGCCCAGCAGACCCCACCATCCACTCTCTTTCTCAGTCTGGCCAGGAGGGAAGCTGGGAGAGAAGTTCTGGCTGGGGAGGGAAGTAGGAGAGACCCGGGCTGCGGGTGAAGATGCCTTTGGAAGCCAAAAGCAAACAGATAAGCAGATACTCTTCCTGGATATTTCCCCGGAAGATATCCTCCTGCTGCCTCCCCAGGAGATGGCAACGTTGCAGAGAAAACCTTCTTTTCCCCACCCCCAGTCCCAGGGGCCCCTTAGCCCCCTCCCCCACCTATTCCACAAACCTTTTCTCCTAAAGATCCTGGAACAACCAGGTTTTCATCTTGCAGGAGCTTCTGAGGGCAGCACTCAGGACCTCCACTGTAGACCCGGCAGATGCAAGCCGGCCCAGGAGGCCCTGTCCAGGCCTCAGGGCACAGCTGTGTGTACAAGGGTGGACATAAGGCCTCTTCCGTCAGACTGGAGACTCTCAGTGTGTTTTGGGGGACATGAGAAGATTGACCTTGTGTTCCAGTCCTGTTCATTTGTTCTCTAACTCATGCAAGCCCACCCTGTGCCCGGCCCTGGGTTCAGAGCCACAGGGCATCTTCTCTACCACACCTTTCTTTCCCTTCCATCCAACCGCTTTCTCACACTTCTGGGCTGCAGGGCTCAACCTGCTCTGGCATGCCTCACTCCTCAGAAGGGATGTATAGTTGCAAAAGTGGGTATAAAACCCAGCCAGAGCACTTCAGGTTTTATTTTTTTTAAGTGACAAAAAAGAATACAAGCCTGGCTCGGTGGCTCAGTCTGTAATCCCGTGCTTTGGGAGGCTGAGGTGAGTGGATTGCCTGAGCCCGCGGGTTCGAGACCCACCTGGGCAACTTGGCGAGACCTCATCTCTACAATAAAAAATAAATAAATAAATAAATAAATAAATAAATAATTTTTTAAAAAGAATATAAACAGCTAAAATGTACTAAAGGGGGAGCTCAGAGAGAGAAAAAAAGTTGACATGGAGACTAGAATAATAATATAATGACCATGACCATCTTTGGACAAACTCCATATACCAGGCCTACATGAGGCACTTTCACACATCATTTCATCCCTCAGACTCCACCGTGTAGGCATTATTGTACCCATTTTAGAGATGAGCGTGTTGAGGCCCAGACAAGCAATTTGTCCAGAGGTAGGCCCAGGATTCCAACTGGACCTGTCAGAAGTCTTGGTGGGACCTAGGATGGCCCACATTGGGCTCTACAGAGGTACCAGGCAGGGTGTCTAAGGAGAGATCTGTGTAGGTCAGTCCTCCTAGAGGATTTCTGGTCCCAAGATGGCTGGACAAGCGGCAAACAGGGAGTGGGGGCAGAGTCTTCCTGCAGGAAGTCTGAAGAGGTGACGGATGGGATTCACAGATGGATGGGATTCCAAGGGAGAAGTCCCAGGAAAGGGGCATGCATTGGCACCCGCCCCACTTGGAGCCAGCCCCTGGGACTGTCAGGGGATGTGTGGGGAAACATCAGGGCCCAGGCTGGTGAGCCACACGTGCCTCATGACAAACGGAGAAAGAAGCCCTGTGGGGACTGTGAATGCACACTGGAAGTAGAGGGAAAGAGGGGACTGGAAGCCCTGACAGGGCTCAGCTAGCACCAACTTCCGGTGATTCCAAACAGCTACTACAGCCAAGCAAAGGCAAGATGGTGCCCTCCTGGGACTGGGAGCCATCTTTTTTTTTTGAGTTGGAGTCTCACTCTGTTGCCCAGACGAGTGCAGTAGCATGCTTTCAGCCACCACAGCCTCGACCTGCTGCGCTCTGGCTACCCTTCCACCTCAGCCTTCCAAGTAGCCAGAACTACAGGTGCATACTACCACACCCAGCTAATTTTTGATTAATTGTAGAGACGAGGTCTCACCAAGTTGCCCGGGTGGGTCTCGAACCCTGCGGGCTCAGACAATCCACTCGCCTCAGCCTCCCAAAGTGCTGGGATTACAGGCTGAGCCACCAAGCCCAGCCTGGCTTCCATCTTAGTCAGCAAAGACTGTCTGATGGTGGAAGCTCTGTTTCCTTCCTCAGACTAGATCTCCATGAGGGCAGGGAGAATCCTGAAGACAAGGGCCATGTCACCCCCCGAGACTGGGTCCTGAGGGCAGTACTAAGATCTCCCTCTAGAAGAGACTAGCTCCCTGGTGGCAAATGCAACCCTTGAGAATCTTTGTGGGATCATACCCTCTCTCACCCTGGGGAGACGCAGGCCCAACCTTGTCCTGTAGGCACCTGTGCCTGACGGTCCCCTTTCCTTTGAACCACTGTGCCTCCACTTCTAGCCCTTCCTCCTTCTGAGTTGCCCCTTCCGTCCCCTCTTCTGCAGATGCTCGACCAAGCCCTGACTCTGTCTTACATTTTCCTTGTCCAGGCAGATTATAAATATTTACCGATTCCTTCCCTGCCCTCTCCATTCCCCATGTCCTGATGGATAATGTCCTGCAGCTGCCGCTGAATTATCTCTCTCCCAGCAACTCTGAAGCCAGCCTGGTGGGGTCTTCCAAGGGTCACCCCATCCATCCCCGATCTAGGCTGGCGTATGCTAAAGCCACCCACAGAAATGAGAGACCGTCCTAAACCAGGGCATAGCACAAATGACTGGTATTCCATCAATGGCTGGAGGATGGGAGGAGAAGGGAAGGAAAGGATTCCGCAGCCTTTTCCTCCAAATCCCTCGTGTTTGTCTTTCAGGTAGTTCTTGTCCTCTATTCCCCCTTCCTCATGCTGTAGATGAGGTCCACTGTCTCTTGGTGAGACTTCAATTGAACCGAGTCGCTCTCCTCACTCTAGAAACTAGGAGAATAATACTTTGTCCTGACTACATCAGCTCTTGCTCCGGGCCTTCCCACCAAACTTACCAGCAGGGCAGAGCCCCGGTATCTGATCCTCTTATAAACATGTCCTTCCTTCCTCCCTTCCTTCCTTGAATTTCCCTCCACCCCCTGAGAACTTCACGCATACTAGTAAAACCTTGTGGATGGGAAGGGACAAAGATCTACATTCCGAGGAAGTGACTGTTTAGTTGGATGGCTCAGTTACTACTGCTGGATAACAACTACCCCAAAATTTAATTTAGTAGCCTTAAACAACAACAACCCCTACGTTTGCTTACAACTCGGTCAATTTGGGGAGGGGATGTCCTCTCTCTACTTTGTATATTGTTGGCTAGAGTGACTGGTGTTAGAGAATCCAAAATGTCTGATGCCTCAGCTTGAGGTGGCTAGAAGACCTGGAGACTGGCCAAGCTTGTCTCATACATCTCATACATATTCTCTCTCTCTCTCTCTCTCTCTCTCTCTCTCTCTCTCTCTCTCTCTCTCCTTTCACCAGCAGGATAGTTGAGCTTCCTTATAGTCTGGCGTTGCCTTCCAAGAAGCTACTTTGCCTCTTAAGGCCTAGGCCTATAAGTTCCTGAATAGCTCCTTCTACCGCATTTTCAGTCAAGGCAAGCCATGAAGCCAGCCCAAACTCAAAGGGAGGAAAAATAACACTCTACTTCTTGGTGGGAGGCACAGACAGCATGTGGGCATAGGGAAGGGAAGAACTGTTGGCAGCCATATTTGCACACAGGCCACTACAGTGATACTAACACATGAAACTGATCCAGAATCCCGCCCACCCTCCTTGCAGGAGGTGTTGTGGGAGGGAGGAGAGTGGGCCAGCAGGTTTCCTGGAGCAGTGAGGCTCCAAAGCCCTTGAGGGAGGTGACCAGTGTGGGTAACCCATTTGGGAGAAGGGGAAGGGATGCAAGGATGAACAGAGCAGAGTATCTCCAGGGAAAACAGCGGCCAGACCCGAGGGTGTGAGTCCCATAGGGGGGAGATGAGCTCGGAAGGCAGAGCAGGTTTTGGGACTTCGTCAGGTCTTCTCTGGACTTTGAGAGATCCTTGGGAAAGTCTCCAAAGAGCAGGTGTCTGGGCAGGTCTCACACCATTGGAGGGATGTGGTATTTTCATTCTCTCCTTCTTTTCTCCATGGTCTATTTCAAGCCTGTTCCTCTCATCCGAAGCTGTGTGTTGCAATCTCTTGCGTGCTTAGGTTTCTGATCTTCCACTGACGAGCCCAAGCCCCTGGAGACATCTCTTGCCTTGCCTTGCCTTGCCACACTTGGGGAAGTCTGGATTTCAGCCCTGGGTTTGGCCACGGCTACATCCTCCCCCTGTCCCACTTTTCTTCTGCCTGTTTGTATTCAGTCTAGACGATTCATTTTTGTTTGTTGATGTCCTGCCCTAGCCTGGGGCAGCTGTGGTGTAGTGGAAAGAGCACTAGAATTGGAGTCAGGAAAACTGGTTTAAATTCTGGCTTGGCCATTTACTGACTGTGCGTAAATTCGGGCAAGTTATTTACCCTCTCTGAGCCTTCTGCTTCTCATCTGCCAAGCAATAATAATAAGCCCCATCTCAGGGGTGGCTAAAAGGAGGAGACAGTACCAGCACCGACTAAGAGGCCTCTGCTCCTAATCCCTACCGGCTAACTCTGTTTTGTTCACTCCCCTCAGCCAAGCCCTGCTCAAGTCCTCACTTGTGCAGCAAGCCCTCTACCAAGCACTCCTGGCCTCACCACAGAAATCCCTTACCCATCTTCATAGCCTTGGGATGAAACCCTCAGTCTCCATGCCTCAGTTTCAACATCAGTCATTTAACAAATGTTTGTTGAGCATAAACCATGTTCCAGGCATTGTTCTAGGAGCTGGAGATACAATGAACAAAACAGACAAAAATCTCTACCTTCACAGAGTTTGCATTCCAATGTGGAGAAGGAGGAGACAGACAAAAGAGGGGGTCAATTTTAAAGTAACACTGCCCAAAATGGTAACCACCAGCCACATGTGAATATCGAGCATTGAAACACAGCTACGATCGAGATATATGATAAGTATAAAAGACACACCAGATTCAGAGATTTAGTACCAAGAGAATGCAAAATTTCAATAATTTTTATAATGGGCCAGGCACGGTGGCCCATGCCTATAATCCCAGCACCCTCTTTTTTTTTTTTTTTTTTTTTT
>NW_007248772.1:238201-253963 GCF_000164805.1 Carlito syrichta
CACTCACCTCAGCCTCCCAAGGCGCGGGATTACAGGCTGAGCCACCGAGCCTGGCTCCAACACCCTGTTTCTACAGAAATAAAAAACTAATAAAATTAGCTGCTCAGGAACTTGAGACAGAAGGACTGCTTGAGCCCAGGAAATCGAGGCTACAGTGAACCACGATTGTGTCACTGCACTCTAGCCTGGGTGACAAAGAGAGGCCTGTCTCTTAAAATAATAATAATATAATATTAATGTTTATAATGATTAGATGTTGAAATATGTTGGGGAAAAATGAAGTATATTATTAAAATTAATTTCACCTGTTTCTTTTTACCTTTAAAAAGCTGGCTCCTAGACAATTTTAAACTACATATGTGGCTCACATTAAACTTCTATTGGACAGCGCTGTTCCAGAATCGGTTAGAGGGTGGTACATGCTATGAGAAAAAAGAAGGGACTGTGAAAAGGAGGCACCCAAGAGCAGAGTAGGAAGGGAGATCAATAGCAAATGCAGTAGTCAAGGTCAGCCTTGCTGAAGAGGTTATGAGACCTGAAGGTATGAGATCCGGCCATACGTGCCTTGTGTGGGGAAGAATGCTCCAGGAAGAGGGGACAGTCAGTGCAAAGGCTCTGTGGCAGGAGCATGCCTACTGCATCCGAGGAACAGATGCACTTGGCTGGAGCCAAGTGACAAAGGGGAGTCTGGAGTCATTGAGTAGCCAGAGAGGTAGAAGCAGCCTAGATGGTACAGGCTTTTTAAGGCCATTTGGAATTTTCTCTGAGTAAAACAGGGTCTCTGGGGGGTTTTGAGCCAAAGGTAACATGATTTAATTTCCATTTTAGTGCTCACTCTGGCTATTGTATGAGAATCAAGGAAGACCAGAGGAGAATCAGGGAGGCCAGTTTAGAGGCTCCAGCAGAAATCCAGAGGGGGAAGCCAAGAGCAACCATCCTCCAAGGCTGCTGTGTAGACTTGGGGTTAACCAGTGTAGGAACCAGCACAAGGTGAGTGCTTACTAGACCGAAAGCTCCCAGAGGGCAGAGACCTTGTCTCCTATCCTCCTTATAGTGTAGACCAAAGCTCCCACACTGCCAGTCACCCAAGGCACCTCCCCACCCTCAGGGCATCTCCCCCTGGAAGATTGCAGCATCCTCCTGCTGGCCTCCCTGCCTCCCACACTGTTGCCAGGCACCCGTGGTGAAGTGCATCTGCCGGGGTCACTCGCGTTTAAAGCAGCTCAGCTGCTGCTCGTCCCTGACAGGTCCCAGGCTCTGGGTGTGGCGCTATGGGCTCCCCTTGAGCTGACCCCTGCCTGTGTCTGCAGCCTCAACCCCTCACCCACTCCCTGCCCACTTTTGTGCCTCTGCCCTCCCTTCTGCCTGGGATGTCCTCGACCCTTTGGACCTCCCCCATTTGTCTTCTACTCATCCGTGAAGGGACAGCCTAGAGGTAATGTCAGGGGAAGAGCCCCCCTACAGAGCCACCATCCCCAATACCACTCCCGCCCCCAAGCTAGATCAGAGGCCCCCAGCACATTTTGTCTTTTGCTATTTATGGACGTGTAGCTCTGTCTCCCCACCCACCTCCCCCCTCACCAGAGCCTTGAGGAATGGAATTGTGTCTTACTCATAAGTGTCCTATGCCACAGCACAATGGTTGGCCAAATACTTATTCAAACCATATTTATGGTTCGCAAGAATAAATGAGAGGCCAGAGGAAGTGGATTTGGAAGCATTACTCTTCAATGCCAAAGACCCAGATAGGTTTCCTCTTCCCCAGCATCAGGACAGAAGGGCTTATATAGCAAGGTGGGCCGGGGAGTCCCATCAGTGGCAACCAGACCTGTGGCTCTTGCAGAGGCTCAAGGAATTTCAAGACACTATGTAAAACCAAATGACACCCTGGGGTCACAGCCCCCTAGCAGCAACCCCTTCTCATGCCCAGCCTGTTGCAGCCAGCAAGATTCCACAGCCCTCTCCCATCTCCTGGGCAGCAAGCTTGGGAGACATGGCTAGTTCCTCCCCTGGCCAAGGGACAGGGACCTGGATCATCTAATTCCTGAAGGTGGCAGAACCCAATGCAAAAGCCCTTGGCTCCTGCCTAAGGAACTGTCTCCCCCCTCCACCCATTTCCAGAGCCTTCCACTTCCTATATCAAGACAGGATGGATGGGTTCCCTCAGGACCAGCCTAGCCTGCATGAAAGGACTCTGTCCCCAGCATAACCAGATGGGTCACCCCATATCCTACACGAGGCACCCCATTCCCAGACCTAAGACAAGTGCCATGTTCCCCAAAGGAAGAGGGAAAGGGGGTGAGAAGACATCTAGAACAAGGACTCGATGGAGAAGGAGAAACCAAGAGGAGCTCTGAGATCAGAATTAAATTCTTTAATACAAAATGCTTTTTTTAAGATATATCTGTATTTCTTTGTCGTTGTTTAAAAATAAATATGTACTACGGAATATCTCGAAAAACTGCACTAGAGACAAAGACGTGATGTTAATATCTTTTCCCCCACAATTATTACGGATAAACAGTAGCACCAATAAATAAATGATAACAAATATTAAAATTAAAAAAGGAGAGAGATTTAGTATGTAGAATTCTCTATTTTTTCTTGTTTTGTTTTTACATATAAAAAACAGAATAGCAATGTCTATTTTATCAGAATCACATATATACATAAACATATATATATATATACACACACACACACACACACACAAACACAAGTTGCCAAATATATATATAGTATGTAGATGTATGTTGAAACCTTATTTCAAAGGAATGTGTGGTGGGGAGCCAGGGGAAAGGGGAGGACAGAGCTGAGTGTTAGCAAAATTAAATATCTGTTCAGGACAAGCTAGTGACTGTCACCAATCAGGGAGAGAGAGATTGAAAACATGAATTTTATACACAAAAACCAGTACAAATAAGAGAGCAAGAGAGAGCAAGAGATACATCTCATAAATAGTTGAAATTAAATATTAACCAAGAATACTGAAAAAACCCTACTCTTTAATTAAATTAACTGTTTTAATTTCTAATTTAAAAGGGATATTAAATAAGTACCGTATATAAAACACTTTCTCTTTTCTCTGCCTCCACGACAGGCACGTGGACCCTGCCCTGTCTCTCTGTGCCTCAGGAAGGGAAGGTTGGGGGTGAGGAGGGTTCACCACTCACACACACACAGCCAGGTCTCCTGGGGGACAGAACTAGTGGTTTCAATGGTCTGAGGACATCGGGTCCTCCTGGGTTGCACCCCAGGAAGGGGAGCAGGAACAGGATGAGGGTGGGTCCCAGGAGGAGGAGCTGTCACCGGGCCGCTTCTTCCACCAATGTCTCTTCTCTCCGCAGGGACATCTGTCAGTGGCCTCCGGGCAACTAGGAAGCAGGTGAGAGTGGCTGAAGGCCGCCCAGGCTCTTAAATCTTCTGGACAATGCCCCCGGGGGCAAGATGCCCATGCAGCATGTGGAGGGGATCCCCAAAGCACAGTAATGTCCTGAAGCTCCCCAAGCTCCTAGTCGGAGCCAGCGTCCTCGTCCCTGTATCTGTCATCTGTCTTTCTGTCCATTTGACTCGGGGTAGAGGCTTGGGGCCAGGGCTGGGTTTGTCGGTGTTCCCAAAAGTGGGTCATGTTTGCCCCCGTGCCCTGGCCTTGCACGTTCCTGGGCAGGGGAGAGGACCCTGGCCCCTACAAGAGGGTCAGAAAAGATCACGCCAGAGTCTCTCATCCCGTCCTCTTCCCTGTTGGGATCTGGGTAGGGACATTCTCCTCCCAACTCAAGTCCACAGCAGTCAAATACATCCAGTGAAGACACCAATAACATTAGCACTGTTAATTTAAAAAAAGAATATATATATTTTATATATATAAAATATATATATTTATTTTTATATATATAATATATATATATATATATATATATAAATGTATGTATGTGGGTGGGTGTGTCTACAGGAATCCCAGAAATAAAACTCTAATCTTCCGGGCTTGGTGATTTAGCAGCAAGAAAAATAAAATGGCGAATCCAATTCCAAGAGGGACCGTGCTTGGTCACCCGCCCGGGAATGCTTCTGCCGGAGTCTCGCCCTCCGACCCCAAAGTGCTCTGCGCAGAGTCTCCTCTTCCTTCATTTCAGGTTTCTGGATTAAGGACTGTCGATGGTGATGGCGATGTGGTGGCGGCAGCGTGGCTTCGGTCTCCATCATTCTGCATCAGTCTTTCCTTGGTGAGAGGTCTGGTTCCCGAAACCCTGAGGGAGGCTCCTTCCTCCTGCCCAGCTCACCGCCTTGGCTTGTCACATCTAGGGGAGACGGAAAACAAAGGCTGAGGTTAGGTCCAGGTGAGGAGACCCAGCAATGAGGCAGGCAGCCTCCCCATGCCTGGGAGCCCCTGGGTCCCCACAGCCTCTGGCGCCGTCAGAGCAGAGAGGACAGGAAGGTGCAGTCCTGGGACAGACAGCCCCTCTGTGAGGGACAGCCCCAGCCCCCACCCTCGAGAGTCCCAGCACGGGCAGCAGCCACACTCAGTTGTTTCCCATCTGCCCTCCAGAGCTTACAATCTACTCAAGACAAGACAAAGACGCGGGAGCACGTCACAAAGCAACAAGTGAACAAGTATCAAATAACAGTCCCTGCTGGATACTGTAAGAGCTGTCGGGTACCCAGAGCAGGATGAGTCCATGAGAAAAGGGGCCCTACAGGAGGCTTTTCAACTCAGTCTCTACAGGGCTGGTTTGGGGAAGAGAGTGGGCAGAGCTTCAGGGAGGACAACCTGAGGCAGGGAGACTTGGCAAGGAGGCCAGCCGGGGAGGCCCGCAGTGAGAACTGCCTGCCCTTGGGCCCCCAGGAAGGGGAGGGAACATCTCCATTCCCCATGTACCCTCCAGGTGGCCTCCCCCCTCTTGTGCTGGCCAGAAGTTGTGGCCCCAGGTACCAGACTGCCTTTCCTTTTCAAAATGCTATTTAATTTGTTAGGGTGAAGAAAGACAATCTTGTGGCTCTGCTATTCCTGCTGAAGCAGAGGGAACCCTTGAGGACTTTCTCATCATACCCGTCCCTGGGCTGATTGTGAGGAGGAGACAGAACAGGCCCTGCCCTTCTGGAAAGCCTAGGAACGGGGGTCTTATGCCTCCCATCTGGAAACTGAAGTTCCTAGACACAGCCAGCTTGGGGGTTGAGTAAAGTATCTGGAAGCTAGGGTAACTTTAGCCACTTTACACACACCTCCATCTGCAGAATAATCACCACAGAAACCCTAAAATGTCAAGTCCCTTGTCTCACCCAGGTCCCCCTGGGGAACTGAGACCCCTCGTCCAGCCCTGGCAACAGGCAGAACCCCCACCCTTCATCACTGACATACCCTTCCTGTCTTCACACAGAGCCCAGGCAGACAGAAAGGCACACCAACAATCCAGGGCCTGGCTCCTGGCATCACCCAAGCACCCACAGCCATAGGAACACATGGGAAGGGGAGACGCTCCAAGGACTTTGTGAATGGAGCCTCTGCACTAGATGGGAACACCCTGGCCCTACTTGGGGAAGGTCTATAAAAGCGCCTCCTCTCTGGGTGAAGCTTCCCCTGGCCCAGGGGCCTCCCTCACCTTGAGCAAGGGCCGGACTGGTATAAAGAACACAGAATGAGGCATCAACAGATTGGCAGCCCCCGGTTCCCATCCTGTGTTCCTGGCCTCACCCCTGAACTCAGTCATGCATTTGCTCATGCACTTGACACTTCCTCGGTCCCCACCATGGACAAGGGACAGAGGTACAGATGCCTGGGGGTCACAAAGTTTAAAAAGCAAACAGGTCCAGACTTAAGGGTTCGCAGTCTAATGACAGGACAGTAGGCATGGCCTCCTCTCTCCACCCCTCCTGGGGGCATCTGGAAATGCGTGGGCTGCTTGGGATTGTCACCTTGACTGGTGCAGGATTAAAGGTTATCTAGTGTTCTCGAATGCTACATGTTCTTCAATGTACTGGTCCCTCCTAAACTAACAGCCAGAGCCACGTCCTCAAGGATCCCCAGTTTAAGGGGGGATACACATTCCTCTCCTCAGAGGGCCCCAGTGTGAGGGGAGACACAGCCCTGTTCTCAGGGAACCCCAGTCTGAGGAGGGAAACACAGTCCTGTGCTCAGGGAGCCCCAGTCTGAGGAGGGAGACATAGTCCTATCCTCAGGGAGCCCCAGTTTGAAGAGGAAACATAGCCCTATCCTCAGGGAGTCCTGGTCTGAGGGGGTAGACATAGTCCTGCCCTCAGGGAGCCCAAGTCTGATGGGGGAGACACAGCCCTGTTCTCAAGGAGCCCCAGTCTGAGGGAGAAACACAGCCCTGTCCTCAAGGAGCCCCAGTCTGAGGGAGAAACACAGCCCTGTCCTCAGGGAGCAGGAGCCCAAGTCTGAGGGGGGAGACACAGCCCTGACTCAGGGAGCCCTAGTATGAGGGCGGAAGACTCAAGCCCTGCCTCTACGGAGAAATACTGAGTGAATGAGAAGCCCAGCAGTGCCAGCTTCCCAGGTAGTGGTGAAGCCCAGATGAGAAAGTCTGTGCTGTGTTGATACCAACCACACCTGGAAGGGCTCTGGGCTCCTCAGTACTAGTACCAGGAGGTCATAAGAACAACATCAGGACCAACAGCCACTACGAACAGCAGGACCACGGGACACAACACACAGCTTGCGTCCACACCACCACATTAAGCCACACCAGCCTACCCACTCAACCAGTGCAACCTCTGAACAGGCCCCGCCAGGCCAGACCAGTGCCCACCGCTGGGGCCTTGCAAGCAGAGAAGGCAGGCAGCAAGAAGCCGAGCAAGCAGCTGGCCCCTCTCAGGCGTGCGTGCTCTCTCGTTCACTCTCGCTCTCGCTCTCTCTCTCTCTCTCTCTCTCTCCCCATCTCTGTGTGATGCCCCTCTCTGACTCACTCGCCCTCTGGGAACCAACCTGCAAGTACGTTCGTTTAACTCAAGCTGCCTCGCCTTGCAACGCGAGTCTGTGTTTTTGCAGGAACATTTACACGTCTGCGGATCTTGTACAAACAAATGCTTTCTCCGCTCTGAGCAAGGCCCACAGGGACTGCAAAAAGGCAAAAGGAAAGACATCTAAGCTAGAGCATCAGCAGAGAGAGAGAAAAAAACACCATGCAACACCCCCTAACACATCCGCAGCGGCACCCCCACCCGGCTGCTCGGCCCCCATGCCCTTCCACACCCTGGAAGGGTCCAAGCACTACAGCAGAAGACAGAGAGAGTGGCAGAAAGAGGCAGCACTGGCTAGGCTGTCTGCCTGAGGAAGAGGCGGGCACACACGGGCAGAGAGTGCAGGGAGAGGCTGCCACAGGGCAGTGCTGCGTCCCAGGGAGACAAAGGCAAGTCTCGGGCCACAGGCCCCAACTGCTTCACCTGCTGGGATGGCAATCGAGGGTCACTGAGATCACTAGGGGCCACCTTCTCCCCGTGCAAGGACTCATGCCCAGGCCCCTCCACCAAGGGTGGGCTAAGTAGGGTGTGATGGGAGTCTAAGTCCAGAGACAGTGTCCACAGGCCAGCCACTAGTGGCCAGCGGGCCCGGGGTAGGCCCCACCACAGCCGTCACCTAACCCAGAGGAAGACGCCGCCCTACAAGGAGGCTTCTGTGGGCGCCATGGGTTGGGCTGGAATAGGAGATTTCTCTCCAGAGGCCCCAAGTTCGTGCACTTCCACCAGATGAAGAGGGGCCACCACATGGTGCCTGGCAGCACCCACCCTCCTCCTTCCACTGAGGAGTCGTTCAACAAGCTGTCTCCGGTCACTCGCAGCCCTGCCTCACACCCTGTCTGCCCTCCCCATCACCCTCAGATTCCAGACGAGTGCAGAAGCCTAGAGCAGCGGAAACCAGGTGGGCAAGCAGGCACCAGTGCCTGGCACCGGTGCCAGCACGGGCCCGCCACCAGTGCCCAGTGTGTGAGAGAAAGTCGGTGCCCAGCCAAGCCAGAGTCCCCTCCCTGAATCCTCCAGGTCCCCCCACCCACCCCAACCCTGGACCAGCAATGCCACCACCAAATCTACCCGCTGGTGCCAATTAGTGAAGTGAGAGAGAGAGACACGGGCCAGGAGGGACCAAGGAAAGGAGGCAGGGTTATGGGGTACCGCAGGCAGGGGTCTGATTGGGGGCCAGGGGAGGCTCCAGGGCATGAGACAGCAGCGGGCACCAACGTACACGCTCCAGGATTTATACCGGGATTTCTTGCGCTTTCGTTTTTGCCCCTTTCCCTTTCCTCGAACTGATTTTCTGGAAAATAAAAAAACAGAGACAGACAGAGAGAGAGAGCGAGGGAGGGAGGGGGGAAAGGGGAGAGCAAAAGCAGCAGTGAGGAGGACAGGGGTGGGAATGGCTGGAGCAAAGCCCACCAGGCTGCTCCCCGGAGCATGATGGCAGGAGGCAGGTGGTCTCCGGGGAGGCGAGCACACGGCACGCACAGGCGTGTCTGAGCAGAGGCACCGGGTGGCTCCTTCTCTTCACGGCCCACCCTGGCAAGGCTCTGGGTAGGAGCAGAGACGAGGGAAGAGGACACAGGACCAAGGGCCCCCATGCCGCGCCGGGTCCCAGGCAGAGCAAAGCCCTAGAGCAGGCTCTAGGCCCAACCACTCTGGCCGAATCTGACCCTGAAGGTCGGGGCAATGAAGGTAGGCCGGACTTTGGGGAGAAAGTCAGAGACCCAACTCGATGGAGGGCGGGGGGTGAGGCGGAGGCTGTGCTTCAGGCCTTCTGCCTCCGTTTCCCAGTGTGGTAGGGGTCCTCTGGGCCCTGCCTCTGGGAATCCCGGCGTGAGGAGCAGCTACCCGGGAGCTGGCACAAAACCAACAGCAGCACAGAAAGGCTCCGCCCTGCTGGGCCATAACCTGGGCTGAGAGTCGAGGCTGGGTGTCCTGGAGCCCCAGGCAGGCAGGAAGGGGGAGTAGGAGTTAGGGAGGGTTGGGGAGGAGGGGCCTGGGCGGTGCTTGGCAGGGAGCTCTCTCCCCAGCCTGTCAAAGCCTGCTACACCATCTCACCAGACTCTCTTCCGAGCCCAGGCGAGCCCCCCACTCTCCTCGTGGGCAAAGTAGGCATTTTGGGGAAATGAGCAAGGGGGCAGGCTGTAGCCTGTCCCCTCAAGGGAACCAGCACTCTCCATGCCTGCCAGGTCCAGGAGAACACATCTCAGAAGGCCTGTCACGGCAAGGAAGGAGGGGGAGAAGGAGCCAGAGGGGGAAAGTCTGTTACCCCTCAGGAGAAAGCACCTGAAGGATGGAAGGAGGAGAGTCTTCTAATACTCGCCCTCCAGAAACTGGGGGCTTAGGGAAAAGGCAAGGGGTTGAGGCCTAGGGGGCTTCAATGTCCCAGAGCATTGGGGGTAGACAGGATGGTGGAGGGGAACGGAAGGGGCAGGGCACAGGTGCTCTCTCTCTCTCAGTCTCTCTTTCCCTGTAAATGCATGCATGTAAGTTTGTCCCCAACGCCAGACGCTCAACCCTGTCTTGAAGTCTTGCCGTCCCCAGACCTTGTCCCCATCCCAACTCGCCTCTCCACGCTGAGCAACTGGAAGCCTCAGAAAATGACCAGCATTCAACTTCTCCTCCCTGGCCAAGAGGGCTGTATGTCTGCTGCCTGCCCCACTCCTTCCGAGGGGCACGTACCAAGAAGCCCCCAGCCAGCCTCAAATCCAACTGTACCGCCACAGTAGCCACCAAAAGAGACCATTTCCTCTGACACCAAAGCTGGCCTCTCTGCCACCCACTCCCTCTCCCTGCTGTGAGTGCCCTGGAGCAAGCCAGGGGGCTAGTGTCCACACTGCCTCCTGACACGCCAAAGTAGCAAGTCCTGACCAGGAACCATCTGGAGACCTGGAAGCCATTGTTTCTTCCAAAGGAGGCACCGGCCTCCTGGCTGGGTTTTCTCATTAACCCTGGAGTTGGCTCCATCCCACCGCTGCTGCCACCACCACAAGTGCCCCACAAGACCAACTCCCTGGCCCACAGAGGCCGTCAGGGCCTCCAAGAAAGGACGCCAACAGCCCCAAACCAAGACAACCAGCTGAGAAGAGGGAGAAGTGCCAAAGTCAGGGCCACTTACTTTTCTTGCCTTGCTCTATCTTTCTTTGGTCTGCAAGGGGTAGGGAGAGAGAAGAGAACAAAACAATGAGGAGTTAAGATGGTGACAGTAGTGATAGGAATGATCATCATAATACTAAAAACCTAATGTTTATGGCAATACAACACTGTTTTATATATCTCTTTCTATATAATAATGTCTTCATATATAATACTTGTTTATTCCTTATAACAATGCTACGAGGTATATTATTATCATGCCCATTTTACAGATGTAGAAACTGAGGCATGTTGATGCGCCGCATCCCTATCCCAGGCACAGATCGGACACCCTGCAACTGCATGCCAGCAAATGAACCCATGACCTCGTCCTCACCTGCATTCACATTGGCTATGCTGTAGGAAGCTCATCTCTCCTATGTGCTGGCCTTGGTGAGGCTTGATCCGCATAATCTAGAGGGGAAGGAAGCAGATCATAGAGGTTAGTGACCCAGCCAGCCATACCCAGATGGGACACCCCGGGGCTCCTGCCACTCAGCACCCAGGGGTTCTACAGAGCAGGGATGGGTGGTGGAGGCAGGGGGGACCAGGAGCTCTAGCAGAAAGAGCCTCAGGCCCGCCCCAACTCCCCCAACCCTGCTGGCCTCAAGGAGCCCCTGCTCCACTTGAGGGCAGACATGGCTGCAAGGGTTGGCCAGGCTGGGAATTCAAATCCTGGGTTCTCACCACTCCCCATCCCCTCCCCTTTCTTTATTTCCCTCCCCCCCCCAAGCCTCACCCTGAGCCCTCGCAGAGGACCACGCCCTCCCTGTGCCTCATAGCTCCCTCATGCCCTATTTGGGCTGAGACAGGCCCCACCACAAGGCAGCACCAAAAGACGCTTTTCAGACTCTCCAGGGCCAGGCTCATCCACCTTCCCAAACAGAGCCTCTCCCCAGTCCCAGAGAGGAAAGGCCCTCAGGGCTCCCTCCAAGAGAGGAAGACAGCAACTCCTGTCTCAGGCATCAGCCTCCTCTGGAGCCCGGGGGGCAAAGATCAGGATGAGGGGATTGAGGCTTGCTGGGAGATGCAAGCATCTTCTCCACAGGCAAGACCCACCACAGCTTCCCCGCTGGCTCAGGGGCCGGAGCCAGGCAAGGCAAGGCTGGCTCTTTCCCACAAGAGCTTCCTGGGAAAGAGCCTAGCAGCCCCTGCTCCCGAAGTCCTGTGCCCCTCCCTATACCCCCCACCCCCACTCCCCAAAGGTGCCCACCTGCATGGTGATGTTGAAGTCCTCGGTGGGCACACACTCCAGGCTCTCATCGTTGCAGCAGCCCCCGCATCGCATGAGGGGCACACAGGACGGCTTGAAGATGTACTCGATCTCATCAGGGTACTCCTGGAAGATGTCCACCAGGGTCTCGATCGGATGGCAGTAGCTGCGCCGGTAGACGTCCATAAACTTCACCACTGCGTGGGAGGGGGTGACACATGAATCCCGTGAGTGACCCAAAATATGGTCAGCCCCTATCTCCACCCAGCTCTGTAAGGCCACTCTTTGGGGCTTCTGTACCCACCATCAGGCAAGTCCTTCCAAAATCTAACTTAAATCCCTCCTGCTGTATCTGAATCACCTCTCTAAACTTTCCACCATCAATACTGGTGAAAGTCTGTTTTTATTCCAAAGATCACACGATGCCATCAAGGCTTAAGAGAGGTGGCCTGACACATCTGATCACCCCACCTCACTGTGACACCTCAGCCAATTCCTGGGTCAACCTCAATGCCAGAGAACAGTCTGAAAATGGGGATACCCACTGTAGGTGCTCTAAGCTTCCCTTGAAAGGAGGAACAGCCAGCTTTGCTAAGCTGGTTTCCGTTTCCCCACAGCCACTGCCATTAACTTCAGTTATAGCAGCAGCTACTTTTTGAACACTTAGTACATGCTGTGTACTGTATCCAGTAGTTCATAGTTATCATCTCATACAATTTTCCCCAGACGATACTGTTAAACACTACTTGAACTCCATTTTACAGATGGGGAACTGGAGGCCACAGAAACTAAGTAACCTGCCCTAAGGTCACACAGCTAGTAAATGGTAGATTAGAATCACCTCTGACATCAAAGCCTTCCCAAGCCTATGTCATGCAAGGTACCTTGCCACCTGCCAGCCCCCTCTCCAAATACGGGTGGAGGAGGTAGTGGGCATCTGCACAAGGGCTGGGCCCGCCTGAAACCAGCAGGTGGCAGTGGGCGGGCACGCTGTGCCAGCCCTGCCAGCCACCGATAACCCCGCCCAAGAGGGCAAACTGCTTGCATCATGGAAAAAACAGTGCTGCCACTGCAGCCACGAAGCATTTCTAGAAGTTGATCTGGAGGGAGACCAGGGTAAAGACAGTTTCCCAGGCTGGCTGTGGAGCCTAGGGTGCACTGGAGCATGAAGGGGTAATTCTGGGCCACAGGGGCGGGGCCCTTGAGGATAAATAAATGCAGGACTCTGGCATAACTACTCCAAATTGTGACCCAGCCTGCCACTCCCATCACACCCCCAGCTGCCACCTCAGAGCAATCCTGTCCTTAAAAGGGGTCCTCTACACAAAAAAGAAAAATAACACCCAGCCAGTGGGGAGGTCCAGGCTCTGGCTGTGACTTGGTGTGATCTTGGGTTAGTCCATTCCCTCTCTGGGCCTTCAAATCTGCTCATCTGTATAAATGGGTTGGGCTGATCTCTAAAGACACTGGAACGGAGGCCGAAATGTGGGGTTTTGTCTTCCATTTCCAGCCCTGACAAATGCCCTTTCTTCAGCTAAATACAAAGTTTAGAATGCCACCAAGGTGTTTTAAGTGTATACCCCACGGACTGCCACCCTCCACTCCTCACTCCTCCCTCCAAGGTTTGTGTTCCAGAAAGGTAAGTGAAGGAAGATGAGATGCGGAGGGCATGTGTACAGTAAGTTGGCTGGGGAGGAAGCCACAGGTGGGGAAGCAGAAAGAACAGTGGGGCAGCCAGGTCAGTCCCCTGGCTTCCCTGAGGTCTCTACTCCTCCTGTCCAGGAGACCAATGGGCACATAATCCTTCTCTACCCCCAAAGAGTTAAGGTAAAGGTATCGTCAAAAGGAGTGAATGAGACCAGAAGTCTGAAAAAGGCATTTTTAAGCCAAGTCTATATGGAAGATAACAAATCAAGAGCTTCTGAAGTGACCCTTTGTCAGGGTTGAGACACAGGTAGCCCCGGCGTGTGGCCCTACCAGGAGGGGATAGCAGAAAGGTCTGCCTGTGTGAGGAGTTGGTAGCTAAGGGTCAAAAAGACCTCAGCTGGGAATCTCTTCGAAGAACTTCTCCCTGGAATCCAAAAGCCCATGGGAGGTGGAGGGGGCAATTTCACAGGCACCCCTCATACGGGTCATTCTTCTCAGAGCGGCCCCCTGCCGCAGGAGGGGTACACACACATACCTCTAACATCAGGTTCTTGTGCTTTTCCTTATTTATCACAGACAACCTTTTCTCCAGCAAACAAAGACCATTTGTCTTGCCTCTCCCAGACCACAGAGACCACCGGGAAGCCAAAGAAGGTGGGTGGTGTGCTGGGTGCCATGGGGCGGGGGGGCACTGTCAGTGGCTGGGAAGCCAGGTCCTGGGCCAAGGAAAGGGCTCCTGGGTGGGGAAGGAGGAGGCAGAACCGACTGGGCATCACCACTGGCCGACCGGCCACACTGGATTTGGGTCAAAAAAACTCACCTAAAGGAAGACCCCAGGGCCTTCCCTCCTCAGAGGTGGAGGGCGGGGGGAGTGGCATTGGGTGGGAGCATGGGCTACGTTCAGTGGTGGGGAGAGCCAGGGCGTCCCCAGAGAAATGGGAGGATCCCTACTCCAAACCACAGCGGAACAAAAGGCAGGCGGACTCCGGGTTAGCCAGGGGGGCGGGGCGCCTAGAGCTACAGCCAGCCCTCTGCTGGCCTGGGAGAGAAGTTCACAGCACCCAAACCTTGTCCACCGGGGCTTTCTCCACCCCCAAAGGAATGCAAAGTGGGGCGGGGAGGGGAGACCCCATGGGGGAGCCCTCTGTGTCTCCAGCTCACACAGGAAGGGCCACAGCTCCCACAAGTGGGACATGGCTATGTAGGAAGGGACATCGAACGTCTGCCCTCCCCTGGAAGGAGTAGACAAGGGACACCCCCCTGACATCTGGGCTCTTTGAATACTGTTCTCCCGTCTGAGCTCACAGCTCCCTCTCCAAATAAAATTGTACTGGGAAGAGCAGAACAAAGGCAACAAGTCCTGTTTCTAGCAGAGGCATGGACAGAGGAGAGGGGGTCCTCAAGAAACCGAAGGGTTAACCTCATGGTGTCCAGCTCTTGCTTTCTTGATCCTCACATTCCACACCCTGCCTGCCTGGAATTAGGCCTCCCCACCCATTCCCTGAGGGGACAGGAGGGACTCACCTTGGTGGCGATTCTGCTCTCCTTCTGCCATGGGCGCAGCCTGGGACCACTGAGGACAGAACAGAGAGCAGGGCATGGGCTTGGGCATGGATAGGGGTGCAGAGGCCCAGTCACACAGCTCCTCCTCCCTCTTTGCTCCCCTCCCAGCCCACAGCCTCTGGCTTCTCCGAGACTTCTGAGTGGAACAGAGCCCAGTGGTGGTCCCCACGAGCATAAAGCACGCCCACCTCACCTAGACTGCTCCAATTCTGAACCCAAGGAAGTTAAAGACTAACCACATGTTACAGGGTAGGGAGCTCAAAATGCAGGAGGAAAGCACTAGAATGCCACGCCGGGTGCCCGGTCCCTTCCCCACCCTTCCCTCTCCTTGCTCTCGCTGCCCCCTTGAGTCCGTGGTCCAAAGCCACGGGTAAGTATTAAGGTCAAGTAGGAGGACGAATTTGGACTGGGGCAGGAAGGAAGGACTGGGGGCGAGAAAAACAACATGGTGACCTTCTCCTGCTGACATGACAAATACCAGGGTGAGCTGGTGTTGGAGAGGGAGGGGGTGCAGAGGACTGAAGGGCACCAACCACCCTCCCCCACCCAACTCCTCTAGACCTTGGGAATATCCAGCATGCCCACAGGTTGCTCGGCGGGTAACTGCCCAGGAGGAAGCCCTAGGGAGGGGAGAGTCTCCCCAGAGCCCAAATGGGTGTCCAAAGCCTCACCCACCCCCACTCCCACCTTGCTCCCTGTTTTCCTCTTCCTCCCAGGGTGAGGGGTTCCCATGCCCCTCTCACCTGGGCACCTTCCTCAAATGCCACCAGGGAAGCCTTTTATGCCTTAGCACTGCCCAGCCCCTAGAGGGCCCCCTGCACTACCCTAGGCCTGAGGCCTCCCCTAGCCCTCCCCACCCCCACCAGATCATCTCTCCCCTCCCCAGAAGCTGTGAAGGTCAACACACTGAGCCATGTGGACCTGACAGCCCCAACAGGCAAAGGCTTCTCCCAGCGCTTCCTGGGGGTCTCAGGTTCTCACCACCTCCCCACCCCACCTGCTCCTGCTGCCCCCTAGCCTCCGGAACTCCAGACCTCATCAGGAAGGAGCCCGGCTGTCTGTCTGTCTCTTCCTCCCCACATACCCCTAATGCACCCCACCCAGGCCCCCCAGCCTTGCCCCCAGAACGAAGGTCAGAAGAAGCCCGTCTCAAGGGGAGACAACAGGTCCCAGGCTCCCAGCTGGACAGCTACCCACTGCAGCTCCCTCAGGGTCCCCCCTGGGTTCTGCACCTC
>NW_007248772.1:253983-254883 GCF_000164805.1 Carlito syrichta
CCTGACGAGCTTCTCCCTGGACTCTCCACTCCTCTCGGCCCCAGCAAGGAAAGGGGACAGAAACTTCATACCCCCTCCAAGGCCAGGGGGCACGGAAGGGGTGGTTCTAGGCAGGGAGGGGCCAGGTGCCCTTCTCTGGGGGCCTCTGAAGGTCACACGGTGGCCAGGCAGCCACTCCTCCCCCTCCTCCCCGCTCGGAGGCCTGCAGCCAAGGCCTTTGTGCCAGGGTCTGAGGAACTCCGGGTTTAACAGGGACCCCGTCTACGTCCTTCCTTCTGCCTCCTCTCCGGGGGACTCAGAGGGAAGGGGTAAGGAAGGGGCAGGAAGGACCCCCTAGGTGGCTTCGGGAAGCAAGTTGGGTGGGCAGGTTTGGAGTTCCAAAAAAACCACCTGCTCCAACACCGCATTTGGCCAGGACAAGTGTGTGCACGGCTGGCAGGAGCTCCTTCCAAAGCCTGGGGAAGGGTTATTCCCATGCTGCCCCTGTCACAGCGAGTTTCAAACCATGTCTTCAGAAGGGTAAAGTAGGGAGAAGGACACCCTTCAAAACCCCCCTTCACCCACCCCCACAGAAGCTAAAGCTCAGCTCCCTCGGAACTCTTGGGGAGGGGAAGGAAGCACACTGTCACCAAGTCGGGACTTTCGGAGTCTCGACAAAGCAGCAGTGGGCTCCGCGCCACAACTGCCGACAGTAATCGCCCTTTCCCTGGGCTCTGGGGCCAGAGAGGGGTTAGAGGAATCCCCTCCGCAGAGAGGAGTGAAAAATAAAGGAGTGGCAGGGGCTTATCTCCACGCTGGGGAGAGAATGAGGAAAGGGAAGGGAAGCCAGGAAATTCCTCCTAGCATAGGGCAGGGGTAGGGGCTGGGGACGCTGGGGAGGGGCAGGGATGGTTCTCCGGG
>NW_007248773.1:0-2284 GCF_000164805.1 Carlito syrichta
CCCACCCGGTCCCTGGCCCTCGCGGCCATGCCCAGCCCATCTGCACCGCGTCGATAACGCCCGCTGGAGAGGCTTCTTCCAAGCCAGCTGGGAATGCAGGACTGGGGCCCCGGGACCCCAGGGGGGCTCTGAGTGAGAAAACTCAGGTGCCTTCAGGGAGACGAGGAGCTTGGAGAAAGTGATCGCAGCAGGACCTCAAAAGGCCACTTCCTGGAAGGAGGCGCAGTGATGGAGACCCTCAGGCCGTGGGACAGGCTGGCTGAGGAAGGCTTTATTGATCCGGGCTCCCCAAATTGCTCCAGACTGCTTTTTCTCCCGACATAGAATACCCCCTCTACGCTTGGGACTGCACTGTTAAGCACTTGCCCAGGTAGGCAGCCCCCACGGCCAGAAGGATCCCCACGAGGACTGCGATGGAGGAGGAGGCCCAGACTTTGGACGCAGGGTTCCAAGCTGGGAACAGGAGGTGAAAATTAGGATCAGAGCGGTGGTCTGCGCGCCCTCCCGGGTCATAGCCCTTTCTCCCCGTTCCCCACGCCCCCAGGGTTGCCTCACCGAGCGTCACGGGTGCCGAGCTGCTGCGGACCACCAGGCCATCGAGATTGAGGCGCGCGTGGCAGATCACGGGCTGCCAGAAATCCCGGGGCCCGGGACGAAACGCGTAGGTCAGGGTCACATTGGCCAGCTCAAGACTGGTGAAGCGCTCCAGGCTTTCGGAATAGATGACGCGACCGCCTCGCCTCAGGGTCACCACCATGAGGCCCACGGGGAACACGTGCGTCACGTGACAGCGCAGCGTGTACTCGCCACCCACTGAGACTGGAGGCTCCAGGATCACGCTGCGTGGCGACTCTAAGGCAAGAGGGAACCCGAGTAAGGTCCGGGGACGCCCCCTAGAGCGACTGTCAACGACCCCCTCTCCTCAGGTCTCCTCCCTTCACCCCAACCGGGCAGGCCTGAGTTCCTGCCCCTCACTGTAGGTGGTGATCCTGGCGGTGGCCCCGTGCGACGTTCCTGCGCAGGTGACAAAGCAGAGCACGTCGGAGCTCCAGGCCCTCACGTCGAGCAGCTGGTAGGAGACCCAGCCCGGCCCACTGAGCGTCTTGCCCCGTTGCAGGCGGGTGCGGAGGCTGCATTCCTGCGGCAGGGGACAGCTGCTACTGCAGTTGAGCCACACGGAGTCCCCCGGACGCACAGCCACGAACTGTGGACTTAGGTGAACCCAGAAAGGCGCTGGGGTCCCCGAGGGAGGGGGAGGACTGCCCCGCGGGCCTGGCACCTGCTCTGCTGGGCGTCCCAGAGGGATCCCACCTCCTGGGTGGGCAGCCGCCAACAAAAGCAGCAGCGACAAGTGAAGCGGAGACCCCATGGTAAAGAGTCAGGACTCCGGGCCCCTGGCCAGGGCCAGGGCTGGCTCTGAAGATAAGGAGGCCTGGACCCCGCCTCCCCACCCTGCCCCAGAGAGGGAGGAGAGGCCTCTAGAAAGCCTGGCAGCCCTGAAGAAGACACTTCCCTCCCTGGGTTCAAGAGTGGGATTCCAGGCCCCACTGGAAACCAGATGGCACTGCGTTTTTCTGGAGCCAGATCTTTAGTTTTCACTATGGTCCCAAGAGGTCATAAAAAGTCCCCGATTTGGACCAGAGCCTCAGGGTTGGGCCTTGAACCCACACCCTTTTCCTGGGGGAGGAAGCGGAGGCCAGGGCTGTGGCAGAGCTGCTTAAAAAGGGCTCCAGCTGGACGTAACTGCTCCACACACACACACACACACGTGAGGCCAAAGCAGATGACAAAGCTTTATTAGCACAAAGAGAAGCCTCCAGAGCCAGGAGGGGGCCCTCCGAGGCCCTGCCCTGCTCCCCCATTTGCAGGGCCCTGATCCCTGCAAGAAGTCAGAGTTGTAGGATGTTCTGTGCTTGCAAGCCCCACTGAGTTGGAAGCAGATGGGACAAGACATGGGCGCACAGCGGTTGAACAGTTCCTGGGACGCCATGTTTCGGCAGCTAAAGAACAGGCACCCGTGTTGAGGCATGGCCACTGAGTGTCACTGTGAACACTGGCAGAGATGTACGTGGGTTAAGGAAGGTCAGTGCCAGTGCTGGGGGGGATGGGCAAGGACTCACTGGGTGGTCCCTGAGCAGGCAACCATTGCTAGTACAGAGTATCCCTGTGACAGACAAATCACCCCTTCTGGGGGAAAGCAGCTTGGTTGATGGAGTGAGAAATTCCAGCCCCGTTTAATCTTTTTTTTTTGAGTCGGAGTCTCACTCTGTCGCCCAGACTGGAG
>NW_007248773.1:2529-4726 GCF_000164805.1 Carlito syrichta
TTTTTTTTTTTTTTTTTTTTTTTTTTTATTTAAAGAAAGCAGGATTTATTGAAAGGACAGAAAAGCTCTCGCAGTGGGAGGAGACCCAAGGGGGTTGTCCCCCCATTTAATCTTTTTGCCAGGCACTCTTGTGCAGTACACTGCCTGTACAATTGTATCTGGCGACCCTGAATGAAACTAGATTGGGAGCATTCTGTGAGGGCAGGAACCTATGCTCATCTCATTCTCCATCCTAGCCTCCATAAAAGACACTCAATAAATATCTGGTAAAATAACAAATGAATAAATAGGCCATCATCAAGAGTTGGGGACAATCAGTAGACAGCAGTGCAGGAGCTGGCATCCATCAGAGGAAGCACCAGCACGTGAGTTTTGATGCCGCACGTGACTGCGCAGGGCCACTTCTTCCTCAGGGCTGAGGCCTCAGCACAGTGTTTCAGTAGTTCCCCACAGTGTGTTCTCACGTTGGGAGGTGTCTCTCATCACTTCCCCTTGGGCCAGGTTGGATTCTGACATCCCTCACGGCCGCGCCTTGAGTCTCATCCCCTTCTCTTGATTCAGTCCAGCAGCTACAGATCAGGAACGAGGCCCAAGGGTCCCAAGAAAGCAGGTGCCAAGACCCCAGATGCTGTCTGCCTCCGCCTGAGGCTTATGTCCTGTCCTTGGGTGTCCTGGAGGAGGTGGGTGTAGCGGAATGGCACAGGCCCACCACTCTGCTTGGTGTGGCACTGTTGCCACGTGTAGGGGGTCAGAGGAGACCCTGTCCTGGGATGGGCTCAGGGTGGCGTGGCCTCTGCATTCAGCTTCATAGCGGTCCCCTTCTGAGCCTCCTGTAGCCTGTATTTCCGGATCTTTCGCTGCCGGTTATAGAGGTATGTGGTGACGCCCACGGTGCTCAGGATGGCCAAAACTGCCACTGGGATGATGGCGGCCATATGGTGGTCTGTGTCTTTATGGAGAGGACACAAAGGATGGTGAGGATTGAGCTGGGCCCAGTGCCCCACCCCACTCAGCCCCGTAAGCCAGTGCACTCACAGAGCACAGTTACCGACACCTCTCGGGTCACCTCCCCACGAGCGCTCACAGCCCGACAGAGGTAGGTGCCAGCAAGATTCCTGTCAACACGCTTCACGTTCCCAATGGGCAGTAAAACGCCATCCCCTCTGCGGTGACACTGCAGCTGTGGGGCTGGGTTCCCTGAGGCCTGGCATCGCAGAGTCTGCTGGCTGCCTTCTTCCCAGCTCCAGTTTCCTGGGCAGTCCCTCTCGTCCAGTCGGGGGCCATCTGGAGAAACATAGCACGATGAGGAGGAGGTGGGGGACCAGGACAGCCCTCACCTCCAGCACTCGAGGCCTCAGGTAGGGTTCTGGGGAGGGGCCCCCTCCTAGCGGTAGGGGGAGGGCTTGGAGGGCAAGAGCTCAGGAGACTTCAGGGACAGGGACTTCAGAGGACAGGGATCATGACCTAGCAGCCCCACTCACACAGGACACGGAGCTCCCGGGTCTGGTTCTTGCGCAGGACAAGCCCGGCCACCGTCAGGGCAGCAGAGCAGGAGAAGGTGCGCCCGTTGTCCTCCGCTCTGGCGTTTAGCAGGAATTGGGCCCGCGGGCCTAGCGGCCTGGCCGGAACCCCATTCAGGGTCACCAAGGCTCCTGTGTGGGCCTCACACTCCACGGTCACCTCAGCTCCTTCTGAGACTTCAGACTCGCTCAGCGTCAGGTTGGGCTCCGGGAAGCCTGGGGGCGGGCACTCAGTGAGCTCCGCCCCGGCCTCAGGCCCCGCCCCCCGAAGCCCCGCCTCCGTTGCCGGCCCCGCCCCTTCTTACTGTAGACAGTGGCTGTGTGCCTGGCGCTCCGACTCTGGTTCCCCAGTCCTACCGCACACGTCAGCGGGTGGGTGCCCTCCTCCTCCGCGGTCACCTCGACTGAGGCCTTGGCTGAGATGGAGTCGTTGCCATAGGCGATTGTGGGGCTCAGCCTCTGGTCCCCCAACGCCAGGTGAACCTGGGCCTCCGTGGCCGGGAACAGCCCGTCCAGAGAGCAGATCACGGTCCCTTGTGTGCCCACCTCGAGGGCCAGGGGCGCAACAATTTTCGGGCTAGATGTCGGCAGGACTGAGGAAAGAGGGTAGGAGAGCAGACAGGGACGCGTGACCTGAAGCCCTCTTCCAGGACATTCCACCTCCCGCGTGGACCTGC
>NW_007248773.1:5492-7964 GCF_000164805.1 Carlito syrichta
CGGGCAGCGGCGCCAGCTCCACCTGCTCGGGGCACCCTGCAGGGAGACAGAGCGGGGGTGTCCGTGAGCCAGACGCCCGGCTCACCCGCCGAAAGCCTCACCCCTCCGTCTCCCCACCACCCAGTCCGACCGCCTCAGCAGACAGGAACGTCAAGAGCCGCCGGAAACGCTGGCGAGAAGGCCCTGAGTGTTTGCGAAGGGGACCAAAGAATTCTCTATGCGCAGAAGCAACAGCTTTTTTGGGGGCCGGGGGACAGATCTCACTCTGTAGCCCAGGCTGGAGGGCAGTGGCACACTCATGGCCACTGCAGCCTCAACCTCCTGGGCTCAGGAGAACCTCCCACCTCAGACTCCCAAGTAGAGGGATTATAGGTGCACACCACCATGCCTGGTAATTTTTGTATTTTTTTTGTAGAGACGAGGGCTTGCTATGTTGCGCAGACTGGTCACCAACTCCTGGGCTCAAGCAATCCTCCTGCCTCGGCCTTCCAAAGGGCTGGGATTTACAGGCATCAGCCACTGCGCCCAGATAGAAGCAGTATCTTAGAGTGAAAAGTGGAAGAGAATTTCGAAGTTCATCACCAGGAGTCTGGTCAAATAAATCCAGCGAGCTTCAGCAGAACAGCCCAGCCCAGCATAGCCCATTAGGCATTATTTTTATTTAATTTATTTACTTATTTTTGAGTCGGAGTTTCACTCTGTCACCCAGGCTGGAGTGCAAATGTTCATTGTGCAGGTACCCTTGTTCTCTACAATAAATCAAAAACTAGCCAGGCGTGGTATCGCGGGCCTGTAGTTCCGGCTACTCCGAAGGCTGAGGCGGAAGGATCGCCGGAGCCCAGCAGGTCGAGGCTGCGGTGGCCGGGAGCGGCCACTGCACTCCAGTCTGGGCGACAGAGTGACTCCAACTCAAAAACAAAATCAAAAAAATTAGCCGGGTGTGGTGGCACGTGCCTATAGTTCCAGCTACTTAGAAGGCACAGGCAGAAGGATCACCTGAGCCCAGTAGGTGGAGGCTGCAGTGGTCGTGAGCATGCTACTACCCTCCAGCCTGAGTGACTGAGATGCCAACTCAAAAAAAAAAAAAAGACACCTCTTTCCCTATCTCCTCTTCTCAGCCTTATTTTAATTATTTTCTTTTTACAAATTTGGCTAGGCACGGTGGCTCACACCTCTAATCCCAGCACTTTGGGAGGCCAAGGCAGGAGGATCTCTTGAGCCCAGGAGTTCGAGACCAGCCTGGGCAACATAGCCAGCCCTCATCTCTATAAAATAATAAAAATTAGCCAAGTGTGGTGGCACACGCCTGAGGTCCCAGGTCCTCGGGAGGCTGAAGCGGGAGGGTCGCCTGAGCCCAGGAGGTTGAGACTGCGGTGAGCCAAGATCATACCACTGCACTCCAACTGAGCGACAGATTGATACCCTGTCTCTATTTTTAAAAACGATGAGAAAACACTTGAGTCCAGCTCTTACCTCGAACCACGTCCTACAAACATGTGGTTGTAGGTACCCTCAAGCCTCAGCCCCCACAGGAAATCCAGCTCAGTCACCTGAACCTAGCTTGAGGGCCAGGAACTGGGGGGAGGGAGTCTGCCCTTACCTCTCCTTGACCCTGATCTTCAGTCCCTTACCAAATCCTGGTCACTCAACTCTTCAAATATTTGTCTGCCCTCCCTTCTTGGACACTGTCACTGCCTTCAACATGGGCAGCCTACACAAGATCCACAGCCAACCACTCTCTGGCTTCCTGTCAGTCCAGCCTTCAGCTATCTAGATCTCTGACCTGCTCACAAATGCTCCATGGCTCCCTTTCACCCTGGTAAGGAGAAAGTCTCAGCTCCTTGATCTGACATTCAAGGCCCTACCAACCTCATCTCACCAGCCACACCACCCTATCTGTGTTCAGCTACTCGTGGCCCCATCAGAATGTTTCCTTCTTCCAAACCTTTACCCAGGCTGTTCCTTTTGTTCAGAATGAGTGTCTTTATGAACTCCTACACATCCTTCAAAACCCAGCTAGAGGTCATCTCCTCTGAGAATTTGGGAATTACATGTCTAACCTTTTTGGCGAAGGCCCAGCCATCCAGGAAGCCTTCCCCATCGGGGGGAGGGCAAGATCAAGCTAGAGTCAGTCTCTGCTAGGGGAGCCCTCCTCACCTTTTACCCTCTTGCCAGCCATTGCCTTCATTTCACAAAAGGGGAAACTAAGGCTAGGTAGGGCACCCACAGTCACAGAGAGAGAATGTGGCAGAGCCAGGACTCAAACCTGGAGTGGTGGGCTCTCAACTATCAGGCAGAGGCTGGGTGTGGTGGCTCATGCCTGTAATCCCAGCACTTTGGGAGGCGAAGCAGGAGGATCCCTTAAGGCCAGGATTTCAAGATCAGCCTGGGCAATATAGTGAGTCCCCAACTCTATTTTTTTTTTCTTTTTTGAGTTGGAGTCTCACTCTGTCACCCAGACTGGAGTGCAGT
>NW_007248773.1:8772-13175 GCF_000164805.1 Carlito syrichta
CCTCGGCCTCCCAAAGTGCTGGGATTATAGGTATGAGCCACTGCGCCCGGCCACCAATCCTTTTCTTATCGTATTATGGCAAATGTTCAGGGTCCACTTATGAGCGAGAACATGTGGTACTCTGTTCTGTTTCTGTAATAGATCACTGAGGTTCCCTTGGGGTTTTCAGAGGCAACTGAGATATTTGGGGACTTCCCTCACCTAGAAATGCCAGCATCTGCTCAAATATCCACTAAATCAGGCTGAGCGTGGTGGTGCCTGCCTGTCATTCCAGCATTTTGGGAGGTTGAGCCAGGAGGATTGCTTGAGGTCAGGAGTTCAAGACCAGCCTGGGGCAACAAAGTGAGACCTTATCTCTACAAAAAGTAGAAAAATCAGCCAGGCTTGGTGGTTCAAGTCTGTAGTCCCAGCTACTGTGGGGAGGCTAAGGCAGGAGGATCACTTGAGTCCAAGAGGTCAAAGCTGCAGTGAGCTAAGATGGTGCCACTGCAGTCCAGCCTAGGTGACAGGGTGAAATCCTGTTGCAAAAAAACAAACAAAAACCATCCTCCCAATCAGAAGCAGGCTGATATCTGCCCAGAGGCTTCCTCTGGCCTGGCATCATGATGGTAGAACATGCTTTCTTCCTCACTACCACTTTATACCTGTCAGAGGAGGTCTCACTTGATGGCAAACGGAAAAGCCATGTCCCCCCAAGGTCACCCAGTTACTAAGGGGCATGCTGGGACAGGAACCCAAGGCCAATTCCAAAGACATTTGGTCTATTCTTTTTTTTTTTTTTAGACATGGTCTCTCCCTTTGTCACCCAGGCTAGAGTGCAGTGGTGTGATCATAGCTCACTGCTGCCTCAAACTCCTGGGCTCAGGTGATCCTCCCGCCTCAGCCTCCCATGCTGGGACTACATGTGCATGCCACCATGGAAGCCTATTTTGTTTTCATTTGGATTACACACACACACACACACACACACACACACACACACACACACACACACACTGTGTTAACTTATTCTCACTGTTCAAAGTCTTCCAAGTAAAAACAGGTACACAGAGAAAATTTCCACTCCCCAACTCCCTCCCAGAGCCTCTCAGCCTCTCCCCTAAGTCACTTCTCAAATTTCCTTCCAGAACACTCTTATACACGTATATGGTCTCCCCACTCTGCCCCATTGCCCCTCCCTAAGGTGGCATGCCACTCATATTCAGCATACTTACTTTCTCTTTTTTTTTTTTTTTTTTAAACTCAGTCTTGCTCTGTGGCCCAGGCTGGAGTGCAGTGGCACAATCATGGCTCACTGCAGCCTCAATTCCTGGGCTCAGGTGATCTTTCTGCTTCAGCCTCCCAGCCTCCCGAGTAGCTGGGACTACAAGCATGCAACACCATGCCCGGCTAATTTTTTTTTTTTTTGTAGAGATGAGGTCTTGCTAATGTTGCCCAGACTGGAGGGCAGCTGACACGATCACAGCTGACTGTAGCCTGGAATTCCTGGGCTTAAGAGATCTTCTCACCTCAGCCTCCAGAGTAGCTGGGACTATAGCTGCATGCCACCAGGCCCAGCTACTTGCAAAATATATACACATATATTTTGTAGAGACAGGGGTCTCACTATGTTGCCCAGGCTGGTCTCAAACTCCTGGGATCAAGTGATCCTCTTGCCTCAGCCTCTCAAAGTGCTAGGATTTCAGATGTGAGCCACTGGACCTGGCCTCAGCATACCTTTTACCTTTTTTTCACCTTTGCAATATACCTCAGAGCTCACTGCCTTTCAGTATACAAGACATTCCTGATTCTTTTACCCAGTTGTATACTATTCCATGGCATGCCCAAAACACAGTCATCTCCCTGGCCCTCTTCATTTGAATGGTTGACAAACTTCTGCCCTTCAAACAAAGCTACAGGGAGTAACCCCAGACCCACATAATTCCCTCATGGGCAAGAACACATGTGAGACCCATTCCCAGGATTGAGATTTCTGTGTCCCAGGACATAGGAACATGACATTTTGAGAATGGATGCCAACGATCTGCCACAGGGCTGGACTATTTATTCTCCCAACAGCCCTGTCCTAGGCCTGCCACTTCCTGGCAGTCTCGCCAGCACAGCTGTTATCAATTCCTTTGATTGTTGACACTATGTCACAAATGCCAGCTCAGAGCTAGTTTTTTTGTTTGTTTGTTTTGAGTTGGAGTCTCACTCTGTCGCCCAGACTGGAGTGCAGTGAACGCTCCCGGCCACCGCAGCCTCGACCTGCTGGGCTCCGGCGATCCTTCCGCCTCAGCCTTTCAAGTAGCCGGAATTACAGGCATGCGCTACCACGCCCGGCTGATTTTTTGATTTACTGTAGAGATGAGGTCTCGCTGCCTAGGCGGGTCTCGAACCCACGAGCTCAGGCAATCCACTCACCTCAGCCTCCCAAAGGCCCGGGATTACAGGCTGAGCCACCGAGCCCGGCTTAGTCTGTTTTATAGGACTATGTTTCAATGCAGAAACTAGAGATCACTTTAGGAATTTCACACAGAAAATAAATTTGGATTTAAAATTTTACTAGAATTAATGGAAGAGTGGAAGTCATGGAACTTCCACCAGACAGCAAGGTCATGCCATGAAACTGCCATCCAACTGAAAACAGAAAATGGTCACTGCCATTCTGAAAGCAGGAAACACCTGGAGACTGGTGCTGCTATCACAGTTGGTCATTCTGTCAAAGAGTGGCATGTGCAGTCTGGTCTGGCCTCTGAAAGACTGGCATCAGCCATCACCATCACAGAAAGAAAAGCCTCCACCTCATGTCCACTTTCCAAATTTCGTGCAAGTGAATTTCTTTGGAATGTACTGAATCCTAAGGGGAAAGACTACAGAAAAATACATATTTTATTGATTTATAGCAAAACACAATTCCCATAAAAATATACCTCTTTTTCTCCTTGGACTCAATAAACTAATTCTACATTTCTTTTGCATAAACAAACGTGTGACAATATCTATGGGGAAAAAAATTGAAAAAAGCTTATATGCTCAGAAGCAAAAATATTTTATAAACTTTGATCAACACATAGTGTTGTAATGATATAAGAGTTATGAAAAAAACAATAATCCAGAAAAAAGCAGTATACATAATATTGTAGGAGGTAATGATCATAGGCTCACAAATCAATGAGAAAGGAAATAGTTGCTCTTGAGTCATTACTTTATAACATATTTTAGATCCCAAATTCTTTAAATAATTATATGTAAAACTATAGGTCAATAAAGTTGAAAATTATATAGGTAAATATAATTTTTATGAATAAAATTCCCAAGAATTAAAGCTCTCTGGCCAAGACCTGCCCTATAAGACCTCATCCATCATTCTTGGGAAGTTTCATGGTTGAGGGGAGGGATAGAAAATAAACACATTTTAGGTAAAACACTTTGCCATTTTCAGAGAATCATCTCTAACTAGCTTTGGGAAAAAACTTGTGGCCATAAAAAAAAAAAAATTCTTAATAAGTGTTCTAAAATTAAAGGACAAAGCTATTCTTTTTTTTTTTTTTTTTTTTTTTTGTTTTGAGTTGGAGTCTCACTCTGTCGCCCAGACTGGAGTGCAGTAGCCGCTCCCGGCCACCGCAGCCTCGACCTGCTGGGCTCCGGCGATCCTTCCGCCTCAGCCTTCCGAGTAGCCGGAATTACAGGCACGCGCTACCACGCCCGGCTGATTTTTGATTTATTGTAGAGATGAGGTCTCGCTGCCCAGGCGGGTCTCGAACCCGCAGGCTCAGGCAATCCACTCACCTCAGCCTCCCAAAGGCGTGGGATTACAGGCTGAGCCACCGAGCCCGGCTTAAAGCTATTCTTTTAAAAGCAAACTAAAAATATGATTAACTAGTAAAATAGACCTTCTTGCAGAAGGAAGAACAAAAGCAAAGATCTTAGCTGAGAACAGGTTTGAGAATGTTCAGGAAATTATGGTAAGCAGGTATTGCATATTTATGTAATTAGTAAATAAAATTATCCCTACAACAATGACTTTGGCTTAGGATAGCATCAGGCTAACAACAAAATTTGAATTGACACATTTTCGTAGGTAAAGTTACTTTTTTTAAAAGAGCTCAATAAACAAAGTTTAAAAAACTCATCATTTTCTGTTTTGCTTCGCTTGAACTTTTGGTCTGTAAATTCTTTTGAAACTGAGATCAAAACCTAATTTGTTCTGCCTTATACTGATGCACCATCCATAGCCTGGATTTCGTCCACATTTCCAACCCATTTCCCACTATTTCCCAACACGAGTCCTCCACTCCAGCCAGCCAGGTCTATTTATTATTTGCCAAGAACACCATCTTCATTTCTATTCCAAATCCTTTATTCTTATTCTTTCTCTGAACTGGGATGCCCTTCCTCCTCTTCTCTGTGCTCTGCTATTA
>NW_007248773.1:14210-54457 GCF_000164805.1 Carlito syrichta
ACAAAAAAAAAAAAAAAAAAAAAAAAGGAGGTAAGTTAATTATATAAGCATATGTAAATATATTTATAGGTATAAAACATGCAAAATATTATTTCAATGTGGAACCAGTATAAGAGATATTTAGGAGCCATTTTAAACTTTATTTCATACTAAGTCTCCAAAATCTGGTATATTTTACACTGACAGCACATCTCAGTTGGGTCTAGCACCATTTCAAGTGCTCAGCAGTCACATGTGGCTAGTGCCTAATGTATTTGTCAGGACAGCTCTGAAGCATAAACAAACATTCCACTGACCAATACCCCCAGTATATCTATAATCCTATTTAGTTTCCTCTTGCATTCCTATCCTAGCCTTCTCTTTCACTTTATATTTCTCTTTCCTAAAATTTTTAATGTAAGGATATGGCCCAGAAAGAGTATATTCCTTCAGGTGATACTTTAAATTGATACCTAATATATAGAAATGACTATCACTGGAGTAATCCACAAATTGTCAAATATGTGGCTTATTGTACCAATGTTAAAAAGAAAAGTGGTAACAGGTGGATTTCTAGTCAATTCTCACTCAAGCAATTGCTTATAAAAATTGCAGAGAGTAGTAGCCGTGTATGCAGTGGTCATTTTTTATGGGTTGTCCAGCAACTCTTCACTTGAGTCTCTCTTTTCTTCGAGAACCACTTCCATGAGAACCAACTGGGCTTGACCCAACCACCCAGACCCAGTGCAAGAGATTGACATGATACCTAGCTCTTGCAAAAAGTCCTATTCTTTGACCACAGCAACTGCTTGAGTACTATTTTTCTGGAATCATCTGGAAGGATGCTTGCTTTTCCTGGCACTATGGCATGTAAGGACAATGTAAAATGGGTAATTTGTAGCACTGTTGCCTACTGAATGAAGAGGAGAAAGTCATCTCCAGGAGGAGAAAATGAAGCTAAAACACATGGAAAAGTGTCAAGTGAAAGAGGGAAAAAAATTTTGTGACATCTGATGAATGCCTTAATGGATCCACCTATGCTTAACAGCTACTTGAGTTAAAATTCTGCCACTTGTGAAATCATAGACTTAAATATAAAATAAGGTATTAAAAACTGTAAACCTCTAGAAAAATATTGTAATATTCAGTTAATCAAAGATTTCTTAGATAAAGCACCAAGGCACAATACACAAAGATAATAAATTGAGATTCTTCAAAATTGAGAACCTGTGTTATTTGAAAGATAATACTAAGAGAATGAAAAAGAAAGCACAGACAAGGATAAGATGCTTTCAAATCTAATATCTAATGAAGAACTTATATCTAAAATATATTAAAAATACTATTAAAATTTAATAAAATAAGTAAAGCAACAAAAAAGAGGGAAGATATTTGAACATACACTTTATCAAAGATATACAGATGGCATGTAAAGCACATAAAAAGATGCTAAACATCATTAGCAATATAAGACCACAATAATTTTGCACACATATCAAACTTTTAAAAGATGACCCATACAAAGTAATGGCAAAGATGTAGAATTCTCATATACTGCTTGTGGGGATATAAAATGGTTCAACAATTTTGGCATGCACTTTGACAGTACCTTAAAAACTAGACCTACACCTATTAGCCATTCCCATCCTAGTATTTACTCAAAGTAATGAAAGCATGTGTACATGAATGTTCCCTAGAAATTTATTTGTACAAGTCCCAACCTGGAAGCAACCTAAAAACTCACCAGTAGGTCAATGGTTAAACAAATTGTGACTTATCTGTACAATGGAATACTACTCGTAATAAAAATCATGACATATTGATGCCTGCAACATGACTGATTTTTAAAATAATCATGTGGCCTGAAAGATGCCAGACCCCTGCTCCCATAAAAGAATGCATATAAAGCAAAAGAAACTATCAAGAGATCAGGGAGACAGCCCACAGAATGGGAAAAAAATATCTGCCAACTGTATATCTTACAAAGACCTAACATCTAGGATCTACAAGGAACTCAAACTTGACAAAAGGAAAAAAACAAACAGTCTCTTTAAAAAGTGGGCAAAAGACATGAATAGACACCTCTCAGAAGAAGGTATTTGGGCTGCCAACAGACACATGAAAAAGTGCTCAGCCTCACTCATCATTAGAGAAATGCAAATCAAAACCACATTGAGATACCACCTAATCCCAATAAGAATGCCCATCATTAATAAAACAAACAACAACAGATGCAGGCAAGGAGAAAAAGGAACGCATCTACACTGCTGATAGGAATGCAAACTAGTGCAACCTCTTTGGAAGACAGTGTGGCAATTTCTGAACGAACTAGAAATTGACCTTCCATATAACCCAACAATTCTCCTATTGGGAATATACACAGAGGAACTCAAATCATTCTACAAAAAAGATACCTGCACAGGTATGTTTGTTGCAGCTCTATTCACAATAGCAAAAACATGGAACCAACCTTGTTGTCCATTGAAGCTGGACTGGATTTTAAAGAATGGAATATTATGCAGCCATAAAGAAGGACAAATACATGGACTTTGCAGCAACTTGGATGGATTTGGAGTCTATCATACTCAGTGATCTAGCACAGAAACAAAGAACAGAGTGCCATATATTTTCACTCATAAGCGGACCTTGAATTATTATAATACTATAAGAAACTGTGGGCAGTAGTGGGAAACTGTCAGGGGAGGGGGTAGGATTGGTAGTTGAGGGAAACTGCTATGGGAGGGAGGGGCATACCTCATCAACAAGGGTAACTGCATAATCAATGTTTGTATACCTAACCCTGAATTGTATCCAACATCTTTATAATAAGAAAATAATAATAAAAAAAGAATGTATATTACACTTTGTTTCTGAACACACTGAACAATGCAAACTATATGACAGAGACATCATGGTTGCCGGGTAGAGAGTGGTAAGGAGAGTGGGGTTATAAGTGGGCAAAATAAAACTTTGGGAACTTCTAGATATGTTTATTATTTTAATTTTGGTGATGGGTTTGCAACATATAAAAATAACATTCACACAATGGGGGAAAAACGGTGTTTCTAGTTAATTATTATATAACCACGATTGCTTACTAATGGGATATGTGTGTCCATTGGGAACACTGCACAACTTTTCAAACCTTGAAGTCATATTGGGTCTCACTCAGTGTTATTTTTTATTCTACACTGATTTTAGCACATAACTTGCCTTTATTACAATAATTATCAAAAGCCCAGTGATAAAGAAATGTAGTTCCAACTACTGTTGAAACTGTTAACTGTCTCAAGCTAGTAGATCATGTGGTCTCCAATAAATGTTGCTGTGTTTCCCTCAGAAATGTAAACTACTATTTTATGGTGCCCCTGTCAGTTCAATGCAGTATCTCCAGGGCACATAGTCTGAAAACCATGATCCTATGTACTTCACATAAAAGACAAAAATCTCTGGTTGGATTTAAAAATCTTTGTTTTTAAATGTTTTTATACCCTATTTATATTTGTATTAATTTCTCTGAATACAAAATTTCAGAAAGTTTGAAAGTAAAAGGATGCAAAATATGCCATACAAACACTAATCAATACAAACTTATGCTGCTATATTATTATTATTAAACAAATTAGACTTAAGTCAAGAAGCATAACTAGAGCTAAAAAAATTCCACAGAGTCAATCTATTAGAAAAGTATGATTATTTCATTTTTTTTTTTTATTTTCATTTTTTGGATACAGGATTTATTGAGAGGACAGAAAAGCTCCCACAGTGGGAAGAGACCCAAAGGGGTTGCCCAGTACGGTAATTTTAAATATGTAAGATAATGAAACTTCAAATTATTTACTACAGAAAGTAATATAACCAAAAGAAGAAATTGACTAATCCATAATCATAGAAAGATTTTAACATACTTTCCAACAACTGATGAAATCAACAAACAAAAAAATTCTGTAGAAGTAAGAGTGATTTGATAAATGCAATTAACAAACTTGATACAAACTGACATATACAGAGCCCTGCACTCAACAACTCCAGAATATACCTTCTTTTCTAGTGCACATAAATATTTACCAAAATAGATTATGTGTTGGAATTTACAGAAATTCATACAGTATTAAAATTTTAAAATAAAAAAGTATGTTGTGATCCCAGTGGAATTAAATTAAGAAATAATTACATAAAGATAACTAAAACATTTTCAAATATACAAACAGTAAGAAACTCAAGTCAAAAGAGATGGATCAAAGAAGAAATCATAGTGGAAATTTTAAAATATTTTAAATTAAGTAACAATAAAATTCAATATATGAAACTGTATAGATTACAGTAAAAATGGACCATTAATCTATAGCTGTAAACATCTAGGTTAAAAAATAAGAAAAGATAAAAATTATGTTCTAAGTATCCATTGTAAGAAGTGAGAAACAGAACAAGAAATTAAACTCAATGAAAGCAAAGAATAAAAAAGAAAAAATAACAAAATAGAAAACTGATTTAAAGTAGAGAAAAATAACAAAGCCAAAGTTGTTTATTTGAAAAGTCTGATAAGAATTCTAAATCCCTGACAACACTAATGAAAAACAGAGGAAACATATACATATAAGCAAACAAACATATACATATATGGAATGATAAAGGAAACCTCAACCAAAGGACTTAGAGGAACTAAAAATTGAAAAATTATGAACAATTTGACATTGATAAATGTGATAATTTGAAAGAAATAGACAAATTCTTGAAAACCTAACTTGATAAAACTAGTACAAAAATAGAAAATCTATATTCTAATAACTAAGACACTGAATTATAATTTCAAAAATTTCATGCAAAGTCAAGGTTAAGATGAATTCAATGAGAAATACATCTAAACATTTTTTAAAAAAAGCACACCCACACTGCACACTTTAATAATGATTTTAAAAAGAGAAAACACCTCTCAACTCCTTTTGTGAGGTCAGTACAACCTTGGTATTTATACCAAAACCTAATAAACACATTACATCTGGTATCATTTTTCTTCTGCTGTGATAACTGGTTTTTTTGGTATATATTTTCATGCAAGTCTACTATAAGACAAATGCACTGAGATTTTCCGCTATGATAGATTTCATTTTCATTTTGAAAATAATTTTATTGAGTACAGTATTCTAGGTCAGCAATTATTTTTCCTTACCATTTAAAAAATATCTTTTTCATTGTTTTCTATCTTACAACATTCTGTTGCAAAGTCACCTTTCAGAAACAGAATCCATCTCCTAATTGGAGGACTGACAGCATCACACAGGCAACATCACATTGTGAGGGCACATGGATGACCCTCATAGGTATAATTCACTGTGGGAACATTATTATAACGTTGTGCCTCACCCAGGGATTTTGACCACTTCATAAAGGTAAAGTCTAGTTCTTTCTGCTATCCTGGATAACTTGGCATTCTCTAGATTCAGAAGTTTGCTTGTTCCCCAGTCAGTAGACTGTGTAAGAGCCAAAGGAGCTTTGGTGGCTTGGTTGAACCTGTTACACTAAAGTGTTATGGCTCCTCCTACCAAAACCAGTCCCAGAAGAAGCTCTTTGTCATTAAGTGTGAATGAAGCTTTTCCATTAGCCATACAAACAAGTCAGGTAACGCAGCCCAGAAGGGCAGAGGAGTTAACACCCATTGGCTGAACTTTGAGAAAATGGGAGAGAAGAAGGAGACCTCCTCCAATACGAAAGTTCAGCAGTTCCATTTTCATGTCTGTAGTGATATTACATATGACCAAGCCATTCTGTTTTCTTGGGCACTCAGTGTGAGCTCAGTAAGAAACATCTTGTGTTTTCTTTCCCTTCTTCCCTATATCTTATACTTCTCAGTGGACAGTAAGAGACAATGGAGCAATCATTTCAAGTTTCTGAGGAAAAAGTGTTTCCAGCCTAAATCTTTATGTTCCGCTGTCATTAACCTGATTTCTCTAGAAAATAGAGTCTGAAGCAAAAGTTGTAGACACAAACTTTATTGAAGGTCTAATCTCAAAGCACCAGAAGTGAGATGTTCTTTTATGTCTGGAATGCTCTCCCTTCAAAGACAAACATGGCTCATTTCCTCATCTATTTTAGGTCTCTGCTCAAATATTCCAGGTCTTCTGAAGTTTTCCATAGAAAATAATACTCCAACATCACTCTCCCACTGCCTTACCCTGCTTGTGTTTTTACACAGTCATATATGTGTATGTTCTTTAACATAGATATGTTGATATACATTTAAACACTATATGAATGACATGTTATTTATATTTCTCTATCCCAAAATAAAAACTCATTTTAGACAAGAACCTAGTTCGCTTTCATTTTGTCCTACTTATTCTCATATCCTCAGCTTCTAGAATAGTGCATGGTTCACAGTAGGAGCTCAGAAAATGAATTCATCAAATGACCATTAAAATATGAAGGTAGAATACATTAATTTTCAGATATCCAAGATCTAGAGAAATGGATCTTATATGCATGCTATCTGTGGACACGACCATGCACACTAGCTAGCAAAAAGTAGAAGCTAGGATCCTAGAAATAGAGGATCTGGTGTGGGGAGCAAAGAGAGGAGGCCAAGGCAAGCACTTCACACTGTCCAAAGAGTAACCAAACCGAGGAGGAAGAAGGCAGGCTAAAGAAGAGATCTCCAGGAAAACACAAAAATGTAACTGAAAGATAATTTGAAGTTTCCTAAATGAATAGAAAAACTATTGAGAGAACTATTTGCACAAAGCTGAGCAATGCGCACAAATACACGGAACTAATATAAAGTGAAATATATATTTTTTTGAGTGGCATACTTACAGCCATCACAGCCTTGGTCTTCTGGACCCAGGCAATCCTACTGCCTCAACCATCCTGGTAGCTAGAACTACAGGTGTGCGCCACCATGCCTGGCTAATTTTTTGGTTTATTGTAGAGACAAGAGCTCACTAACTTGCCTAGGCTGGTCCTGAAACTCTGGACTCAGAGGAAGAAAGAACTCAAAGCCAAAAGTGCTGGCCTCAGGGGATCAGGACTAGACATACAAAAAAAACTATGCATATTTATTACCTTGATAAAATAATAATCAGTAAAGTGAAATAAACTTAAGTATTGGTAAACTTCGGGGAGGGCCCTACAGTAGCAGACGCTGTATAACTGATTGTTCTAGAACCAAGTTTACCAGAATCGCTGTGAGGCATATGCCTCCCATTGAAACCTGTTTCCACATTTACACCAACCAGAATAAAAGGAAATGCTACTTTCTCCATCAATGAGAGACTTATAACTAAAAGAGAAAGGGGAAAAAGATACACTTTCCTCATATATATGACTACTAGTTCACATGGCTAAAAAGTAGAGATAAGGGAGCATTTTCATCACATTGTTAAAATAAATTTCTAGTTCATTCATCCTGAAAATATCTGCTTAGCCTAAGGACATAATTTTCTACTTAATACAGTAAGTCTATTTTCTATAAATATTATTCAGGGCATTTGTTATTACAAATTCTATGAATATAGTAGAAGATGATAAAAATGTTTATTTAATGAGTTTTAAAGAATTTCTGGTATCTTTACTAGGATGTTAAGCCAAGTATTTCTAAATCAAATTTTAATCTCCAAGAAATCTATTTAGAAATTGTAGTATATTTTGATGAAAAATAATCCTGGGATATATTGCTAGGTACATTATGCAAGTTCTACAAATATTTGCTAGATTGAACTGAAATTTCTAAATCTAAAATTTCCCATTTTTCTGAATGCAAATTCAAAGGTTTCCTAAGGCTACAAGAACTCAAAGTCATACACACACACACACACACACACACACACACACACACACACACACACTTGATTTAATCAGGTAAGTTATGGCTTTAGGCAAAACTCAAATTATTTTTGGAAAGTTTTCCAGTTCTCTCAGTGGGAGCCATTTTGAATATCTTACTTTCGTAATTTATTTTTTGCTTTTATCTTTACAATATACATGAAAAGTACTACCTGTTGTTGAACTCTTGAAAAAAACCTTGAACAGACAATTTGGAGATTGTCTGGCTCTTTCTTTGGGTGTAGACATCTTTGAAAAATCTCAGATGACATAAATATAGAGCTAGAAATATCTTATTAAATAAATGCATAGTATTATCTGTATAATGATTGTATTGGCTTTTGTTGTAGTTAACAATTCATTTCAGATTACTCCTCCTACATTTTATAATGTAATTAAGAAATCTTATTTATTTTAAATTATTACCAGTTCAGCTTAATTTGAGACTGTAATATGGGTATTAACAAAGCTTCGTTAGCAATTTAGTTCTGCAAGAAGACATTAATGACTTCACAAGTTTTAATATCATGGAGTGTTCACTAGTGGGCTTTTGCCTAATTTGTCTGGCCTTCAATGGGGTTCCCATCCAGTTAAATTCTTATTTCATTTAAACAGCTTCCTCCTTTTGTGTATATCATTGCCTCAACTATAATAAGGTGGCAATCTAAATTTGTATAACAATTGGACCCTCTCCCCAGCACTTGAAGTGTGTTCTAGCCAAATGCAGATTAAATTGGTAAAGTAACAATACCCTTCAAACTGTTGCACCATGCTCCAATAATGAAGTATAACCCTAAAGAAAGTACAGAACAAGTCACTTTTCAAGTTATAGCTCGTTAGCTCTTTTTGTTATATCAAAACAGAGTATGCTGCCTTGAAAACATCTGCAGAGAGAAAATGGGATCAACAATGATCCAGCTGTGACCTCACTACTTAGCAATTGTGCTTTTAGCTGGCTCCTCTGCTTGTCTCTCCTAATGTTACATTTTTGGCAGAGGTAGCACTAATCATTGATCAAGTCTATCTTTTGAAAAGTGAGCACAAGGGAAGGCTTTACCACCAGTGATCGTTTCAGTAAATTGCCACTCTAGCCACTAGCTGGATCTTACACTGATGAATGCAAGAGTTCAAAGTTAACATTGTCATACTGTTGAAGTCAAAAGAAACCCAGAAATCTCGGGGAATCTAGAGAAGATCAAGTTCTCTGAATAGTCGTGAAGAATATAAGAAAGGCTTATCTTTTTCCTCATTTTTAATGCTAATCCTAAAATGGTAAGGGACTTGCAGGATGAAATCAACAGGCTCTGACTGGCACCTCACCAGAAGGTCAAAGGGCAGTGAAGTCACCCGTAATAGTCAACATCCAAATATTTCCAGGCTGAATGAGTCTGGACTCAGTTCTTGCAGTTCCCAAATTCATAGCTCTCTTGGGACCTGTTGATTCAAGGAGCTACAAAAGATGAGAAATTCCACTCCCGAGAATTCTGTTTATAAAAAGTTATTCACATCTAATAATCTCAGGAGATACAAAAACAACAATGTTGAAAATTACCTATTAATTGTTAATCCTTGGAGAAAATATTAGACAATTATTTTTGAAAACATGAAAAGCTTCATATAATAGAAATTAGACTCCCACATGTGATTCAATTTCTATTCATTAATTATGGAGAAGTTAATAATTACTAAGTTGCCAGCAGTAAAAAATACATCATTCATCACTGGAGCCGTGTAGAGTTTTTACAAGAAATAATCAAGGATATTACAATGACTTTGAAGCTTTCAATAAAGATGGTGGAAAGGCAAACCATAACTGAGTGAAAAATATTTAGAAAACATATACTACTTACAACAGATTAGGATTTTAAAGATGTATATTACAGAATATGTATGAATCAACAAGAAAATAAAGAACATTAAAAATAGAGCAGATGGCAAGTCTTAAGACACAAAACCAATAAACATGAAAAATATTAACTGTATTAGTTATAGAAGTACTAATTTAAACTATAAATAATATATCTTTATAATTAACCATTTTGACAAAAATTATAAGTCTAATAATTCTAAGAATTGGCAAAGATGCAGAACAATTAGAATGCACAAATATCCACTAGCAATAGAATTGATTTATAAACTTATGTACATTCATAATAGACAAGAATGCAAATGAACAACTATAGATATGCAAAGCAATATGGAAAAATAAAACATAGGAACAACTATGAATTTTTTAAAAAGCAAGCCACTGATGAAAACGTATGGTATGATTCCATTTAGATAAAGGCAAAGAACAGGAAATACTGAAAGGTGTATTGTTTAGGGATGCAACTGCATTAAGCAAATTATCCACAAAGTTCAGATGGTGGTTATTTTTGGGGTGAGAGGTTAAGAGAAGACTTCAGAGACATCCATTTCACAGGAGTGTATGAGAATTTTATGTGAGGCCAGAGTGAAAGTTTCATGAGAGCAGAGATCAATACTTTCTCTTCTCCCTTTTATTTCCTGAGTCTGATAAAATGTATGGTACATTGTATGTGCTCAACAAACATTTACTGGCTAAATGAATGAATATATGCCCTTAGTACACAGTAAAGCTATACAAATCAAGACAATTTAATTATTTACTGCAGTTTAATTTATAGAATCAAATAGAAGGTAATGAGCTATAAGATTCAGAAACACTACTGAAAGTTTAATGTTAACACAGTACTCTTTGGTAAAATAAATCAAAATTGTTAGTATCTAAGTTTGTGACAATTATATTTAAATTGCTACATGAGAATGAAACATGAAATCTGATTTCAGGCGAGCATAATTTGAGAAGCAAAGGTGAAAAAAATTTTTAAAAACTGAAAACTTGATTTGATCAAATCCACAAAACTCTACTACATAAGTTTTTTAAAGAAAATAATTCACAAGTTGGAAGTTTGTGAAATGTGGTTAGCATGGAAGTAATTGAAAGTGTTTGTGAACTCAAATGCCCCTTTACCAATGTGTCTCCAATTGGAAAAAGGCATCAGGCATATTAAATGTTCATTATATTTGAAGTGTGGAATGAAACCATAGTAATCCATTGTACATTTGCCAGCTTTCTGTTTTTTTTTTTTTTTTTTTTGGCTCTATTAACCATTTGTCCTGCTGAGATGTTTGTGTACTGTATGTGAAAAATATGCATTTGCATGTCCATTATTGCAAAGTGATCTAATCCACACTATATATTGCTCCCGGCTGTGTTTAATAAAATCTCTCCAATGAGTGAGCAAAGTCTTCAAGTTACAAACAATATTAAAAGACAACTTTTATCTCAACCAAACACTATGCTTTGTTCTTGTTATTTATAGATATTTCTATATACATATAATTTGAGTCAGATCACCAATATGGGAGATTTGTTTAGAAGAATAATTGCATATTTTAAGACCAAGTTTATACTTTTTCGGGTTTGTTTGTTTGTTTTACCTATTTGTTTGTCACATCTCTTACATTATGTCCAAATAAATCTCTGAAGATATTGTAAAATTCCATGGAAGAAATGTGCTGAGGAAACAGTTTATTCTGGGGCTAGGGGACCTACACATTTAATAGGCTCTCCTTAACACTCACCTCACCAGCTAATTCTGAATCTCTGATGCAGGTACAAGACAGTGAGAAAAGATTAGAGAACTGTTTTGAAGCCTGATTTGTCTAATAAAGAGTATCTGAAGAAGTTTCTCTCTACAAAGTTTGTTTTTCCTTTTTTGCATAATGTGTTCAAAATCTTCCAGCCTAATCTAATATTGATTGATGATAGGTAAACAAATCAATTTTTTCAAATCTCATAGGCCTGTTAAATTCTTGAAGTGCTTTTTGATAAAAAGATTTTCTTTCTGTTTACAAATCTATTTACAGAGATTTAGGTCTAGTCTAATCTGCTCAACCTGTTAATCATTGTCAGGTGCCAGATTCCAATTCATTCTCAATGTGCTTGCATGGTTTTTCTTACCATATTTTTTGAGTTAAATTTCTATTACTTATTTGAATGTTACTTAATACAGTTCATGCATTTAAAATAAAACCACCAGGTAAAATGAGTTTTGACTTAGTATAAAGATGCTGTTACCAAATTAGTGTTACATATACAGATGAATGTGACTCAACAACAACAATTTAGACAAAAGAAACAATGACTTGAACTGACATGTATGGCTGTGACTCAGCCTCTAACGAGCTTGTGAATAAATCCAGATTTCAGCACATGCATCCAGCTGCTTTCAGTAACTCTGGAAGGTGGTATATCAAGAATCCCCATGCTACTGTTTGAGAAGACAGATTCTGCTATTACCTAAGAAATCAACTGAAAGGCATTTGTATAACCTTACGCCACACAAGGAAAAAATGAAAAGTAGCACTAATAAATGCAAACTACATCACTTAGAAAAGAATGACACATTTAAAATATTCAAGTATTTGAATTTTTGGTAAAATACAATCAGCTTTCAACTTATCATCAGCATAAAAAAGGGAGAAAAATCTTTTAAAATCCTAAGTCAAACAAATAAAAAAATTTCACACCAAAAAAAACCCTAACATTCACCAATGTATACATGCTGATCTTTGTGCTGGAAAAGTCTAAGCAGAATATTTTGGTGAACTTGATACAACTATTTTGACCACTTGTGCATGTTGATAAAATTATTTCTATTTCATTTGAGTGAAGCCTGTCTACATCATAAAAATATTGCTTTGTAATTGCCCATAACAAATGTAACGAACATCCTGATCCTCAACCCAACATGGATTATGACCTATTCCTCTGGTTCCCCCATCTGAGGCCTCATTAGGACTCACATATAGGGTGAGAAGAATTAACACTGGAGCGAGGGAAACAAGACAAACAGGGCAGGATGGTTAGTTCCAAGGCTCAGGGATTGTCTGAGGGCCCCTAATAAGATGATATCAACATGAAGATTACTGGATAATAATAAACATAGCAAGCTAAAAACATCATGGCTTGAATATAGGGGAAGGAGTCTATGGGGTCAAAAAGAGTTGTGCCAAAATGATCCAGTCAGAATGATATGTATCTAAGAATTACTTAGAGAAATGTTTACAAGCACGTAGTAGCAATATACTTTTCTGTAATTTCATTCTCCCTAATCTATAGATGGCATAGAGAACCTAAGACAATGCCTAGGCAATCAGTTCTTAAATTTAAAAAAAAAGAAAAAAAAAAAAAGACTTGCAGTGATTTCATGCATTTCACTGAAATCTGTTGCATGTATAAATCTCACCTCAAGGCATTATCCAGTATCTCTTTCCTTTAATCTTTTCTAGGATTCTCTGTTGCCTTATCCTGAACCTTATTTGAATTCCAGCAATGTCTAAAGCCCTAGATGTAAAAATACAAAGAGAAAAGAAATGAAGCCAAGTTATCCCAAACAGACCACATCTAATTTATAGAACAAATGAACCCCAAACCCCACAAGCCAAGAAACAGTGGGTTCAAAATTCAACCTAAATTAATTAATAACAGGCAAAGATTTATAAAGTCACAATGTAGAAATCCTTAATCTGTTATTCCAGGGAAAATAACAAAATTCTCATTTTGGCATTTTTTAAGAAAGGATAAGTACTTTAAATATGACCAAATATATCTACCTAATCATAATCAAATATCTTTGAAATCTAAATGATTTTATTCTTATTCTCAAATATTTACTATAACATATTTAGACAAGACTTGCAGTGAAAAACATTCATAGCTACCATGTATAAATCAAACAGCCCTTGGTGGGGCAAGAGGGGGAATGGTATTTTTTTATTAATAATGAAGATTGAAGCTCCAAGGATGTTAAATATTTTTTCCTGGTCACATAGCCAATGACTCGAATCCAACTCAAATGTGTTTGACACTAAAATTATCCTTTTCCCATAATGGATAATGCTGAGATAACAGCTACATCTTAGTTACAGAGTTAGTGATTGGGAGTACATCAAGACAAGTACTGTCATTCTTTGTTTTGGATTCTTTATCACCAATATTTTTTCTCTGATATGTGAATATTCACATTTTGAATGCAGCCAACTTGTACTTAAGCCTACTATAAAACACTGTTACACTGAAAATTAAAATGGCCACAAATTGTCATAAAAGCATGTACATTTCTCATTTCAGCTCGATGTTACAGCTCCCATCCATTCAAATTTGTAAACTCTTGACATATAGTCAAATAAATTTATCAAATTGAATGTTTTATTTATATTCCTAATGATTCATATTTTAGTCTCTTGTTATATTTACTATTGGCCAAATCTGACTTCTCAAAGTAAAAACTAAAGCATTTTTTCAAAGGTTCAAGGGAATTAATCTTACTGTCATCCAGTGCTTTCTAGTAAAACCAATGGACAAAAAAACATTTTTTTTATTGGTAATATTTTAATAGTATGCCTAAGAACCTAAGCATCAAGGACAAACTGTGGATGATATTGGGTACATATTTAAATTGAAAGGTAAAAATTCTTATCAGATTCTAACAAATAATAGGGCAACATAATACTTGATAAAACCATGCAAGTTATGTTTGCAAAACAAGGTCTTGTAGGACCATATACTGCTAAAATATAGTGTTTCTTCTCTCTAACTTAAGTCTTTATCTTCAACCTTAATAACTGCCTCACACATACCTAGAATAAGAAAAAACAACTCCTCCTTCTGGATGAAAACATTCCTTCTTTTATTTTATGGCATCTGTTGTGCATTGCTGCGTGGGTGTTGTTGAAGTGCGCCCTTCTTCACTAGAAGATTACATGCGGAAATTTGAATAGATGGACACTGGAAGGGACCAGCCCAGCACACTCACTTGAATTGTCCCTTGGCTTTTCAGGCAGTTCAAGTGCCTTTGAAAAGAGTGGGAATAAAGTGACTGCTGATTAAGCAGAGAGTTTGACATGGGAATAGGTTCCCCAATTGTTTGAAAGTCACACTGCATAGACTACAACTTTTAAGATGTAAATGCATGACACAAACACTGCACAATAAAATCGTATGGAAATGATTGAGATGGTCACAAAGGACAGCCAAAAGCTCTATTCTAACAGTAAAGAAAAAAAGTGTGCATATATATATGTATATGTGTGTATATATATATATATGTATATGTATATATATATATATGTATAACCAGAGAAAGATCACAAAGTATTTGATAGATGCTATCTTCAATTTAAGACTCTAAACTTAGTTTTTGTTTTAGTTTCCACAAAAATTGTGTCTTAAGTATTTTCGATTTTCAGAAAAATATTTCCAAATTCCTACTTTGTCAATTTACTTTCCCTGAATAATTTTTAATAAAAGAAAGTGAAATACAACATTCTGAAAATAAACTTTTCTGATAATAGATCAGCTTCATTTCCAGACCAAAAGATAGTTAAATTTTGCAAAATTTAATCAGAAGTCTCTCTTGGACAACTTGGAGAGCTGACACAGAGATGCAGCATTAATGTTGGGTAGGAGAGGGAAGAATTACTCTGGACTGGACAATTGTTCCACCAATCAAGTTTGATTTGGGTTATTATTTTGTCTCTAGTTATGTTAATTAAGCAGTAATAATGACTTTGGCCTTAGGAAAAAACTTTTAAAAATACTTATTGCCTCAATCAGTCAAGCTATTAACCAAAAGAAGGCATATAAGTAAAAGTATTTAACAAAATTATAATTTATACTTTAAAATTAAAATACTTCAGAAATAAAAAAGGAAAGGAAAATAAAAATAAAAAAATTAAAAAAAGGAAGTAGATTATTCACAATAGCTAAGCTCTGGAGTCTATCTGAGTTTCTATCAAGAGATGAGTGGATAAGGAAAATGTGGTATATTTACCAGAATGGAATACTATTCAATTCTTAAAAAGAAGGAAATATTGTCATTTGCAACAACATGAATGAACCTGAAGGACACTATGCTAAGTGAAATAAGATAGGCACAGATGACAAATACTAATGATCTCATGTGCATGTGAAGTATAAAAAATGTCAAACTAATAGAAGCATATAGTAGAATGGTGATTACCAGGGGCTGGGGAATGGAGGTAATAACTGGTTAAGGGCTACAAAGTTTCAGTTAGAAAAGAGGAATAAGTTCAGGAGACCTCTTGCACAAGGTGGTGACTAAATAAATACATTATTATTATTATTATTATTATTTTTTGAGTCAGAGTCTCACTCTATTGCCCCTACTGGAGGGCAGTGGCACAATCACAGCTATTTCAGCCTCAACCTGCTGGACTCAGGCGATCCTTTCATCTCAGCCTTCCAAGTAGCTGGAACTACAGGTGTGAGCCACCATGCCCAGCTAATTTTTTAATTTATTGTAGAGATGAGGTCTCACCAAGTTGTTCAGGCTGGTCTCAAACCCCTGGACTCAGGCAATCCTACTGCCTTCACCTCCCAAAGTGCTGGGATTACAGGCATAAGCCACCGCATCTGGCCTAAAATATTTTTAAAAAGGAAATAGTAGACATCAAATGAATAGCAATTTAAAGGAGAAAGGTCTACTTTAAACTGTACCTTGGAATCTCTAGATTTTCTGCTTGCCCTAGAAATTCAGTTTTCACTGATACTTGGCAAGGCATATCTGATGAATATCAATTTTAGAAAAAACATTAAGGAAAAAAAATAAATAAAATTTATCTTTGTTATCCAGGTACATGCAGTCCCTAGACCATATCTTTCCTGTATCCACACATGTTATTTCTGTTTTAGTAACAAATTAAATCAGAAATAGTAAGAATTTCTTGGAAACATTTATGCAAGTACAACTTTTGCATTGCACGCCTCGCTAACAACAGCTTTACACTTCTGCATTAGACATTTCTGTCTGTCAAAGTTCTACCGTGGCAAGAAAAATTGAGTCTCTTTCTTTTTCTTTTCCTTTTTTTTTTTTAACCTCTCCCCACAACACATCCGTACAACAGCACTTCCTCTCTCAGATTCCTTCCCAGTAGCTCAAATCCCTTATTGCCTGGGTGCTTTGCTACAGCTACTCATCCACCCAAAACCATACTGGTCTCAAAGAAACCAGATGCTTTCTAGATTAAAGAAACCCAAACACTGAGAAGCATTAAAATATTCTTCTGCTATTTGCCCATATGCCTTATAGTATCATCTCCAGACAACAACTAGATAAAACTATACAAACAAATTAAAAAAAAAAAAAAAAAACTCAAAAAAAGGAAGGATGAATGCTTTTTTTCCCCATCATAATACAAAAGTTTGCAAGCAGACTTTTCCACTTCAAAATCAATTGTAAAATATAACCATAAAGATGATGGTCAGAGACTCATCTTTTAAACAGATATTTGCTTGAGTAAAAAATCTTTGGAGCTGTCTAAGGCAAAAAGTGCTCAAATGTATTTTTCCTACATTTCTTTCTTAACATATATGTTATTCTCCTCTCAGTTTTGATTCATCAGGGAACTGAATCATGTTTTAACAAATAGAAACTGAGAAGAGAATTGTGTGTTTGTTAAAGCAGTGCTAGCTGCTGTAACTGATAAACTCTGCAATCTGAGAGGCTTAGCTAAATAATATATTTCCTGCTTACAACACCATCCCCTGTGGTTTTTTTTCTGGTGAAGAGGACTTCATCATGATTGTCAGGAATCAGATCTTCTTTCATCAGTGGATGGGAAAAAAAAAAGAGAGAGAGAGAGAGATACAGAGAAGACATATTTGCTTCTTATCCACACAAACATCACTCCCATTCACCGTTCTACAGCAGGAAATTAGTCACATATCCAGTTAAATTCAAAGTGGGGAGAGTTGAGAATAACAGTTCCCTGACTGGACAGTCACTTCTCAGTAATAAATCTACACAATGGAAGAAATGAGTGAATCTTCAATGAAAAGCTAGCATCTTTTTCTGCAAAACGAGCATATGCATAGATAATACAATGTTTGTGGTGAAATAGATTCATGTTGGAATTTATTGAGTGTGGGCAATATTTTTCTCTTTATTTCAGTAGCTTTAGGGAACACAATGGGTTTTTGGTTACTTGGGTGCAATGTGTAGCAGTGAAGAAGTCTGGACTTTAAGTGTACCTTTCTATCACCTGTGCACTTTGTACCCTCTCCCTTCTGAGTTTTCTGAGTCTGTTATGCCATTCTGTATGGAGCTCAGGAAATATTTGACTAAAAGCCAGCAAATAAACAATTGAAAAAGAAACATTATTTAAAGTAAGATTGACATTAATGAAGTTATTCTATAAATAGAAGTAAAAATATTGTGATCTCATATTAAGTCTCACCTATAGTTTTATAACATGGGATGTTTCTTTTCACTAAAAATTGTGTTTTATGTAAATATTCAATTTATATCATCCTCTTTCACTGTTTCATTGCCTTTTCCATTTTGTGTCAGTGGAAATTAGGTTAGCCTTTGTCAGGAAAGCATGTGATGATGTTGCTACTTTAATGATGATGAACACTTGTTTGGGTAGTACTTATTTTGTGCCAAACACTGTTATTTACACATTACATACGACCTCTTTTAATCCTCATTACAACCCCATAAAGCAGGAGCTGTTATATCCGCCCACTAAGCGAATTAGGAGACTGGCATTTAAGTTACAAACATAATGCAGTCCACAAGTGGCAGGGCAGGGATTTGAACTCAGGAATTTGGCTCCAGAGTCCAGGCTCTTAACCAATTATGTTATACACTCTATTTTAAGTAAACTTGTGCTTTCTTTAAATTATGTTTTTCCTAAAATGTCCTTTCTCCATTTGATCACACGGGAAGTTGCAAGAATTTGTATACCTCTACTATCTGCACTTCCTAGAAGTTCCTTAATCTTACTCTGTGTGTCAAGGCTTTTTTTTTTTTTTTTTAACCTCCCTTGTTTAATAAAACCTCATCCCCTTCTTTCACTTTAATTATTGATAATAAATTGATGAGTTTCTGGAACCAAAACGGTTGCCATTATATGTTTGTATATGAATGTGGCAGAGGAGTAAGTGATATTTTTAGCCTATAGAGAAGGTGTCTTCTGGAACTTAAATGGAAGGGAAAATGCTTTCCAGACATATCCATTAGCAATCTGTCACCAATTTTCTTGTAGAAATGTTAAATGTACATTTAAAGGTGGTCACAGAGCTCGGTGGCTCAGCCTGTAATCCTGCGCCTTTGGGAGGCTGAGGTGAGTGGATTGTCTGAGCCTGCGGGTTCGAGACCCGCCTGGGCAGCGAGACCTCATCTCTACAATAAAAAAAAAAAATCAGCCGGGCGTGGTAGCGCATGCCTGTAATTCCGGCTACTCAGAAGGCTGAGGTGGAAGGATCACCGGAGCCCAGCAGGTCGAGGCTGCGGTGGCCGGGAGTGGCCACTGCACTCCAGTCTGGGCGACAGAGTGAGACTCCAACTCAAAACAACAACAACAACAACAACAACAACAACAAACAATAAAGGTAGCCACAGTTGTCAATATCCATCATGGTACAATTCTTCTCAACATAGGAATAGAAGGGAGGTTCCTTAATCTGATAGTCTACAAAATCATACAGCAAACATTAGCCTAATGATGGATTATTGAAAGCTTCTTTCCAAGATTAGGACCAGTCAAGTAAAATCAGTTATGATCATTTCTATTCAACATTTAACTGAATTCCTAGGTAATACAAGACAAAGAAAGGAAGTAATATATGTATGTAGATAAAAAAGAGAAATAAATCTGTATTTATTGCCTAGTTCTATTTCTGTACATTTTCTATGTAGAAACTTCAAAAGTATTTATAAAACAATAGCAAATAGTAAGTATAGCAAGATTTTAGACTGTCATCAATAAACTAAAATAATTGTATTTACTCATACCTATAATTTTAAAATAAAAATTATTAAAAATGATAAGCATTAGAATAACATTAAAAACATACAGCTAATAAAATGTATGCCACAGCCAGGCTTGGTGGCTCAGCCTGTAATCCCGTGCCTTTGGGAGGATGAGATGAGTGGATTGCCTGAGCCCGTGGGTTCGAGACCCACCTGGGCAGTGAGGCCTCATCCCTACAATAAATCAAAAACTAGCTGGGTGTGGTAGTGCACGCCTGTAGTTCCAGCTACTTGGAAGGCTGAGGCAGAAGGATCGCCGGAGCCCAGCAGGCGAGGCTGCGGTGGCCGGGAGCAGCCACTGCACTCCAGTCTGGGTGACAGAGTGAGACTCCAACTCAAAAAAAAAAAAAAATGTATGCCAGAATTTTACCCTGAAAATTAAAAAATATAAAGATATTAAAGATGACCTAATAAAATGGAAGGAGACATCATGTTCTTGGATTGAAAGTTCCAATAATGTAAATTTGTCAATTATGCTCCAAATCAGATAAAAATTCAATGTAATCCCAACAGTTTGTTTGAAAATTGACAAGTTGATACTAAAACTTGCATCTAAATGCAAAAGGCTAAGCCTAATCTGAGGAAGAAATATCTAGAGGATTTACAATATTGGATATAAAGCCCCATTATTAGCTTTTATCAATATAAAAGTGTGATTTGTGACAAAAAGAGACAAACCAATGGAGCAGAACAAAGTTCAGAAAGAGTCTCACACATATAAGAAGGGGTGGATTTGTATTGTATTGTAACAAAACTAGAACTATGTTTCCTAGTATTCTCTTCCCTGCATATTTGCAAATCAGTATGGGCCACAAGAGACACTTCACATGAGATGTGGACCTTGGAAGTGAAGCGGCAGGCAATTTCTTTTTTTTAAACATATTCACAAAGTCCATGTTGGGTGCAGAGGCTGCAGCAGCTCACTCACACTGCTACCAACCTGGTGTCTCCCTTGTTAATATGGGCAGCAGTGGGGCCATCAGATATGGGGTTCCTCCTTCAGCTTCCCTGACCCCTGAGTCAGAGGCATGCTAGTGCCATGGGAAAAGCATCCACTGCTTCTGCACCACCCATTGCTGGAAGTGGGGTCTTGGGGGTAGTGAGAGACTGGTCTGGCTCTCAGTTTCTCCTTTTAGTTGTTAGCTTGTCCTCTCAGGGTGATGGTACTTTCCTTTCATAGCCATATTTCTGTTCTCTTTGATTGCCCAGGACCAGACACAGAAGCAAGAACCTCATATAAGCTGTTCAACCCACCTCTGCAACTGCACTTGAACCAATTCATATAATAAACTTTCAGGTGTATGTTTATCTTCCAGTGGTGGTACTTCTCTGATTGAATCCTGACATGTCTCTTGATTTATGACTGTAACAACACTATAATGCAATGAGATAAATTTTTGCAGTAAACTGTGCTAGATTATGTGGCTATTCTTATTGAAATAAGAATAAATATATATTGACTATCACAAATCAATTCCAGATTCATATGTATGTGTGTGTGTATATATGTATGTATACATACATATATATGTATGTGTGTGTGTATATATATATGTATACATCTAAATGTATACATACATATATATATACACACACACATACATATGTATATATAACATAACAATTGAATAATTAGACTGTTTTAAAACTGAATACCTCAGCTCATCAAAATACACTGTAAAAAGTCTAAAGGCAAACCACATAATAGAAGACAATTGCAATGTACATATCAAAAAACTGTATCCATAATTTATAATAAAATTCTACACAGTAATTTTAAAAAGGCAACAATGCAGTAAAAGAGGAAAAAAATAAGTTCTTCAGATGAGAATATCCAAATATATAATAAGCATATGAAAAGTGCTCAACTTTTTTAGACATCTGCAAAATGAAAATTTAAACCACAGATACTCTTACACATTTACCAGATAATCAAAACTGAAAAAGTCAAACAAAATCAAATGTTGGCAAAGATGTGGAGCAACTGGAATTCTTGTTGATTGCTAGTAAAATTTAAGTTGGTTCAACCTTCTTGGAAAACTGATATAAGCTGCTAAATCTAAACAATATGCATTCCCTGTGATTCAGCAATTCCACTCCCAAGTATATATTTGACAGAAATGCATAGATACATGAATTAAATAATCTGTTTAAGAATATGCATAGAAGTGCCATTTATAATAGACAAAAAACTGGAAGTGACTCAACTGTTTATCACAGTAGAATAAATAATCATTTTTCATATGCATATATGAAATCACACACAGCAATGAAATGAAACTACAACTACATATAATAAATGAAAACATGAACATCTATTGATTAAAAAGTACCAACTAAACAGAGTACGGATACTTCTCAACTTACAGTAGGGTTATATCTTGATAAACCATTCATAAGTTGGAAATATAGTAAACTAAAATGCATTTAGTATACCCGATCTACTGAACATCATAACTTAACCTATCTGTGCTTAAATGTGCCCAGAATGTTTGCAGCAGCCTACAGTTGGGTGAAATTATCTAACACAAAGTCTATTTTAAAATTAAGTATTGAATTTATCATGTCATCTATTGAATACTGTTTTGAAAGTGAAAAGCAGGATAATTGTATGGGTACTCACCGTTAGTGGACACAGCTGAAGGCTCGCTGGATCTGAAGAAGTCTTGAAGCATTGAACTAAAATTAATTTCTGGATGGTGGAAAGGCTGCTATGACAGGGTCACCACTCTGTCTTCTGATGAGGCTCAAGAATAACTGATGGAAAGTTCTGGGCATCTGCACTTGATAGTTTAGCAGGTGTCATGTTCTTCAAGCAGATAGTTAATGTGGGCTATTGGCCCTCACGATGGCAAGACTGACAGGGAGCTGTAGCTCACTGCTGCCGCCCAGCATCAAGGGAAGTATCAGTATTGTATGGCATATCACTAGCTCAGAAAGCAATCAAAATTCCAAAGTACAGTTTCTACTGAATGCATATTGTGTTGGCTCCATCATAAAGTTGAAATATTGAAGTGAAACCATAGTAAGTTAGGATTTACCTATACATATTTTATTATTTCACTTATAAAATTCATAACCAAAGAGAAAACCAAGGAACAGGTTACTGAGAAAAAGATATGAGAAAGCTTCTAGAGGCCTAATATTCTATTTCTTTATCTGATTATTGATTGTACGCATGCATTCATTTTGTAAAAAACCATCAAGGTGTACACTTAGGATTTATGCACTTTTCTGAATGTATACTGTACTTAAACTAAAAGCTTATATTTAAAAATGATACCATTTATTGAACATAACTACAGATTATTATTTTCTCTAAGCTCAGACATCAAGGACTGACAGAGCCAGGATAACTGCAGTAGTCTAGCCTACTGTCCATACTCTCAAATGCTGTGACATCTTATGTCTTAGTCTTTTTGGGCTCCTATAACAAAATACCATAAACTGAATGCTTATAAACAACAGAAATTTATTTCTCACAATTTTGTAGGTTGGGAAGTCCAAGATCAAGTCACCAGCAGATTTAGAATCTTGCGAAGTCCTATCTCGTGATTCATGGACAGCTGTCTTCTCATTACATCCTCATGTGGTAGAAGAGGGTGAGAGTTTCCTTTCCAAGGGCACTAATTCCACTCTTGCGGGCTCTGCCCTCATGACCTAATTACCTTCCAAAGACCTCACTTCCTAATACTACTACCTGGGGGCTTAGGATTTCAACATATGAATTTAGACCATAGCATGTTATGAATTTCCATATTATTAACCAATCACCAAAGAGATTTTTCACTGAGTAGAGAGACTCAATATCCATTATAAGATAAAACTTCTTTGGAAATATCTGCACTGGGTTCCAAGAAATCAATATATGATAGAACTTAAAATAAAATCTGACCCTAAGTTGGAAACCACTGGCTTCAATATTTAATAGAGTTAAATATAGAATTGCTCTGTAGAGCAACATGATAGTAATAACAGCAAATACTGTGAAGAAAAGTACACACTCTTACCACAAACATTTGGAGAAGCCTGCTATGACATTTTCGTAAGTTTCTTATTCTTTGACAGTTATCCAAGTAACAAATATGTCTCGTACCAACTCATAATGGAAAACTATAGGGATTCAATTTAAAAAGCCTAGAAAAGCTGTAAGATAAATGATTGCACACAGATCAGCATTCCAAGAAATTCTGAAAATTAATGTAATAATTAAGAATGCCAAGAGTGCTTTAGATTAAAAGAGATCACAGTTACTGATTTGTTGAAAGGTTCATTTGTGGATTTTAGAAGGTATTAAGCCAAGTGTATTCTTTGAAAGTGTGTCTAAAGACTTCCATTCCTTCAGAACTTTGCTGAATCTTTTAAAAGCACAGTCATAAATCAATTGAGAAATCAATCTCTTTCATAAGACAACTTTTGTTTCCTTTGTTCATCCAATCATCCATTCAGCCATTCCGCAGTGCCAGGTACTGTGTTAACAGCTACACCCAAAGGGATAAATAAAACATGGTCCTTACTTTAAAGCACCTTCCAGTCTAAGAAAATTACTACTACAATGCAATATGAAGAATAACAGCTGAGAATTAAAAAACTGCTGAACATCACGATCTAAGTTACAATTTTTTGAGTCACCTTACCAGGGTAGTTAACATTTACTGAGTGCTTGCTGTGTGTCAAACATGGAAACAGAGATTCCACTAGCCTGAGCCAAGAACCCAGTGTCACACAGCTAGCAACTTCAACCCACACCATGTGTATATAGTGTCCTCATTTTAGACTGTCCACTAAATTAAGCCAGAGATCCACAGAAACATGAAACAGGGTGACTATAAAACAACAAGGTAGTTGCTGAGGGTGGTAACATAGGAGTAGACCTCAGTATAAGAATTTCACTGTCGTTTTCCCTATATAGAAATATCCTTTCTGTGATAGGAATATTTAGCCTTCATAGTCTCATTTGGTTTTTAGAAGACGATTCTACCTATATGCATATGTCTAGATTTACACATCTTCAACTCTAAGGGTTAAATGGCAAACTTATTTCAATGTGTTACCTTTAAAAAGAAAACCTTCTATCATGCCCTGGCTTGTGTAATGAAACCGCCTCCTGTGTTCAGCACTCGGAACTGTGGGTGTGCACAATGGTTTCCTGGCAGCCTGAGGTCATGGACTTGAGTAAGGGAGATTGTTCCCCTCCTACTTTGGCCCACCCACCCCTGTTCTGGGCCCTCGGGTGCTCCCATTTGCAAGGTTGAATACCCAACAACAGAACCTCGTGACCACAGATGCAGACCTTCGCAAGGGGGCATGGGTCACATTAGCTCCTTTGTTCTGTCCATTTTCTAAAACATTCGGTCTCTTTCAATTTCACATCTTTCTCTTTGGTTTGCCCTCCCTCTTCCTTCTGCAAATCCACCCCCTTCTGCCTTGATGCGCTTCCTCTATTATGTTGCTTTCCTTGCAAAACAAAACTTAGCAAGTAGGCACGTAGTAAAAATTCAAATGGCTGTTTGTGATGGATGTGATGTTGTGTGAGGCAGATGGGAAATTAGCAATTGCCTCCCACTAACTAGGGCACAGACATCTCTGTCGGTGTCCTAACAGACACAACAGATCTTGCTAAGATCTCTGGGTATTGGAAAGATTACTGCTGAGGGACACCAATAAGATTTCTCACCACCCCCTGGGAGGCCTTCCCTCATGGACGAATTGGGATACACACCATTGGCACAACAGACAAGTTAAGACAACAGCCTACACTTCCTCTGCCTCTTGATATGTGGCTGGGATTAAGTCAGAATTAAGCTAATATGGTGATGGTGCTGTCCATAGCTGTAACAGACTCTGAACATGACTTGTCCCCTACCCCAGCTTTTCCCACCTTACTTTTACTCACCTATATTCACCAATCTTTTCTGGTGGTAACAACGGTATTTCTGCTTTATGAATGTGGACATGTATGTTCCCCATCCTGAACTCAATGTCATCTGCAGCCCACCCTAGTGAAATCCCAAATCACACTTCAGAAAAGGCCTCCAGCAAATGGAGAAGTCCTAAACGTGCTCTTAAAAAAAACAATCAGAAAGAGTAAGCAGTGTCTAAATACAGCTTTGATGTCATGTGTGCTCACCGGCACCAGCTTTTCCTTCGAAAGTCAAAACTCCCAAGGAACAGGACATTATATAAATAAGAAAATGGGTCCATGTATCTCAACAGCTGAAGACAGATTTGTCTCTGAAACACAGAAAAGGGAGTAAATACCTAAAATATGTGATCAGACAGCACAATTACTTCTGTCATTCATCCAGTATTTACTCGTGCAGAACTAATGAATGTTCCTCATAACTTGAACCTCCTTAGTGAAACATAAAGAGGAATGAGGTTCATTGCTATTTTTTTGGTTTGGTTTTTTGTTTTTTTTTTTTAGCCAGAGTCTCATTCTGTCACCCAGGCTGGAGTACGATGGCATGCTCACAGCCACCACAACCTCTACCTGCAGGGCTCAGGCAATTCTTCCACCTCAGCCACCCAGGTAGCTAGAACCACAGGCATGTGCCACCACACCTGCCTAATTTTTTGATTTGTTGTAGAGATGAGGTCTCGTCATGTTGCTCGGGCTGGTCTCGAACCCCTGAGTTCAGGCAATCCTCTAGTCTCCGTCTCCCAAAGTGCTGGGATTACAGGCATGAGCCACCATGTCTGGCTGAAGTTCATTGCTAAATGAAGAAAAACAAAGATGTATTTGAGATTTTCATAAGTGATTTTATTATTGTTTCTTTGTACTATTAATTTCTGGGGGATCCCATCATTTTCCTACTTAAAATAATTAAATTAATGAAAGTCTCTCAGATCTTGTTCTAATTCTTTTAAAGAATGAAAGGAAGAATGTGAAACATTTCGTTCTTTTAAAAATACAGAATGCACCCCATATAAAAGTTCTCCTGTGTTATTTTCTCCCATCCCCAAATTCACATTCCAGATGTCCTTTTACAATTTGACACATTTACATTCAAAGTAAATGTTAAATCTATGTTTAAAAATTATTTTAATTGGCATCAGCAAGTGGTCTTTATTAAGAGAAGTTGAAAGAAAAGTTTCATAATGTTCTCTTGTTCATATAACACTTTCAGAGGTTGTGTTTAAACAATTGAAAGCAGAATATACCAACAGGGAGAAAGGTTCTATGTTGTTACAGTACATGAGGTGATTGTGGTGCTTCTGATAGAAGTTGAACTATTTCAGCAGCAGAGTTTTTAATCAATTAGTTGCCTTCAAATGGTAAACTTCATATGTGTATACTTTTTGTTTTTCACACAGAGCAAATATAATTTCCCAGATGTCTAAGCTGATCTTGAGTACATCTGCAAAGTTTATATATTGTGATGAGACAAATTTCCTGCTAAATCAGGGTTTCTCTCCCCACTTTTTGGGTTGCCTTGATTGGATAAAAAAAATCCGGAGCTGTCAATCTATTTTCTTTTCAGGTCTTTTCTGTTCCTTTTGAAATTAGTTACAGCCTGCTTTTTGTAGCATTGTAACCAGCCTGACCTAATTTAATTACCATGACTTGCGTGGTTTAAAGATAAATACTTTTATCCAGTTTGTCTATTTTGTGTGTGTTTCCCTCCCTTTCATGCAACCCTCTATATTTTAGCATTCAAGACCCTTGTTATTTCTTTCTTTATTGAGCTAACACAGAGCTAGTTTTTTTTTTTTTAGTGGTGTCTATATTCACAAGTTTTCTTTGATGCCACGTTTGCTTTCTCCCTCCTTTGCTGTATCTGTTTGTGTGCTGGGAATTGTGGGCCTCTGTGGGATCCAGACTAAACATTCTTTGACTTGAACCACAGAGCATCACTACTGTGTCTCGGTGCAGACCCAACTGCTGTAATTTAGAAAGAGAAGCGGGGGGAAAGGAGACTGAAAGAAACATGGCAGAGCCTTGGGGCTTAGAAACACTGTATTTAAAAATTCCAATCCACAGAATGTACTACCAAGCCCAGGAAAAGATTAGACATTCACTTCAGCTATTTAAAATGGAAAACCTATTTCTGTTATTCCAGATTCACTGCGAGTCTTGTAAAGGGAATGCATACCATTTTACTGCTGCTTTCTTCCTGAGAAAAGAAGGCATGCAGAAGGATTTTCACAGTAAAAAGACCGCACTCTCTGGCTATTGAGCTATATGCTCTAATAAAATGAACATCATCATAGAGAGGGTGGTGAGTAAGCAGCATTAGGGCCTCACGAGGGAGTGTTTAGGTTGATTGGAGTTAATCTATTAACCTCCTTGAGCTCACTTGATGTGCACCATCTGAGGGAGCGCTTTATTTTTCACAGAAAAGAACATATGCTGAATACTTCTGGGGAATAAAACAAAGTGTAAAATCAGCTCTGAGTCCCGAACAGATTGTGTCTTGCTACAGGTGTTGTGTAGCCCTTTGCCCGCCCCTGCAGACCCTCCTCTTAAAAAAGGTTCCCACAGCACGATGTCTTTGCAAATTGTCCCACAGAAAATGTGAATGGAGTCTTTTCTGCCACATGCAACGCCATCTGAAATGGCACAAAAAACTGCTGTTGCACAAAACAGACCACTCTGTTTAAAAAAAAAGTTAGAGAAATTCAAGAATGCTGTTTCCCTTCACAAACTTTGGTTTGCTTGGGCATATGAAAAGGGATTTTTATCTTGCAAATGAAGTAAAAAAAAAAAAATTACGAAGACATCATTAAAAGTTCCATTTGAACCGTACAAATAATATTGTACCTTAAACAAACAGAAGGAGGCTTTTTATAAATGCCAAAAGCCCAAACCCTGCAGATTAGTGGTGAAACAATTACATTACCTCGATTCTTATAATGCATGAAAATTGCCAGGAAGACTGTTTTTTGCCACCGTGGTCTTTAGATAGTGACAAATCCTTTTAAACTAATCATTAGCCAGAGAATACCAAGCATAAATGTAATAAAACACTGTCAAAAATCCTGCCACAAGAGGTCACAGTTTATTCCAAATTAATTAGTATGCTCCTGTTACATTTAATTTGGAGAAGCTGATATCTCTGTAGCATCTTAAGTAGTTTATGGTTCATACTGAATAGTTTTTTCCTTAACCTTCTATGAGCTATAGCTCCTTTGTTTACTAGAGTCAATTAAACATGTAGAGAACTTGATTTCTGAGTTAATAACTCTGATGTTAATCACAGAAAGTACAGCAGGAGCCTGGTACCAACCAAAGACAGCAAACATTACCACCAAAGAAGGAACCAGTTTTTTAATGCTATAAATCCTTTACTATACAGGGAACAGAAACTATATGAAATTCTAAAAGTTACTGAAAGAAGCTCATATTCTAACAGCAGCTATGTAAATTTTGTTTTATGAATTTTGAACTGTATACAGTTTGAGGTAAAAGAACATGATTTTCAATGATGATTATTAATGAGTTCCAATTTAAGTATATAATTTAGCTAAAATTTAAATACTAATAAATCATTATTTATTAATTTATTCTTCTAGTTTACAGCCAGCCTTAGAAGATCTATCCACATGCTTATTTTAAGATAACATATGGGTAAATTAGCATTAGTATTACAAGAAAGAAAAAATAAGATGATATCTTGATATTATTAGAACACATAAAAAGAAGCTCTAATTATCACAACAAAAATTGTCTCCTGAAATTTATATAAAATAGCACACATTTAGAATTAGAATAAATCTAAAATAAATATATCACAGAAAATTTAGAACTATTGAATATTAAAATATAACTTAAAGCCAAAGCAATTAAATGCTCAGTATTGATTTGGAAATAAGGGGACCAAACAGAGAAACAAAATAAAGAGTTTCAAACAGAACTTACTATAGATAAAATTTGGCTTATAAAAATTGGTAAATGTCAAATAATAAAAGAAATAAATCATTCAATAAATGATGTTGGAATAACTGGCTAATCTTTGAGGAAAAATATAAAATGATCCCTACCTCACTCTCATACACATTACATAGCTGCTGTTAAAATATGAGCTTCTTTTAGTAATTTTTGAAATTTCATATAGTTTCTGTTTCCCGTATAGTTAAGCATTTATAGCATAAATAGATAATAACAGTATTGATAAATTTGACCGTGTAATTTTAAAATATGCCATCTACTCAAAACACAAATTTTAAAATGTTGGTGTAAATGTTAGCAAAAGAAATGACAAGTAGGTAGATTTTATATCTGAAACATATAAGAAATAATCAGATGCACCATATTATTACATTATCACAAGAAATTTGTGAAATGTGCATGTGCTATTATCTCGGTTTTGCCGGTAAGAGTACTGAAGCTCAGAAAGTCAGATATCTAAACTGGCATAATAAAAGAGTAACAGGGCAAGGATTTGGCTCTTAATTACTATTCTAAAATGTTTCTCATAAATAAAGAAATATTTAAGTCTGATACCTGCTCCTCAATGTGAGCTCCAAGGACCACCAGCACACTGGCATCACATGGAAACTTAGTAGAGATTCAGATCCTAAGCCTCCGTCCTAGACCCACTGAATCAGATCTTGCGTATTAACAAGATTCCTGTAGACTGTCATGCATACTAAATTTTGATAGGTGGGAACCTAATGGAAACCTGACAATATATTCAATCCCATAGCAATAAAATACTTAAAACAATCAAAATGACACTTCAAGAAACACTTTTTTAATGGTATAGATGAAAAAGACTGATAACTGTCAATAATATCATAGGTAAGGTAGGAAAGAACAGGGGATGAAAGAGAAAAGCCATTCTGAATGCATAGTCCAAAACCTTTGGAGGGATTTTGTGGAATTTTGTGTGTGTGCAACAAATTTAATATGTGTTTAACTTTGCAATCTTACTTCTGAGAATTTAACTTAATTGGACAGAATACGAAGGTATACACTGTATTGTTTCCTATGGCAACTGTGACAAATTTCCACAAATTTAGTGGCTTAATACAACACAAATTTATTCTTACAGTTCTGGAGGTCAGATGCCTTAAAAAGGGTTTATGGAGCTAAAATCAAGATATTAGCAGGACTCTTTCCCTCTGGAGCCTAGACAAGAATTCATGGCTTTGCCTTTTCCAGCTTGTAGAGGTTGCCTGTATTGGCTCATGCCTCTGCCTCTCTCTCATACCCTCAGTTCCTCAGTTAATCTTTTTCGCTGACACTTCCGCCAATCCCCATCTTTCTCTTATAAAGCCCCTTGAGATGACATTGAGCCCATTCATCCAGATAATCTCTCCACCTCAATATTCTTAACTTAATCACATCTGCAAGATCCCTTCTGCTATACAAAGTAACATATTTGCAGGGTCCAGGGAGTAGGAGGTGAATATCTCTGGCACCCATTATTCTGTCTACCACCCAGATTAAGGAATGCTTATCACAGTGGTGTTTTGATAGTAAATATTTAAGAACAATATAAATGTCCATTCATATAAATAATTTTGATATTTCCAAGTAATGCTATACTTTGTGGCCATTGAGCTTTATGAGAAATATCTCTATATATTGAGGGGAATATTCTGTATTTTGATGCTGAGAAAAAAGCTATTTACAAAAAATTTCACATATACACACAGAATCAGAGAAGCAGATCTAGAGAGAGACAAAAAGGGAGACAGAGAAAGAGAAAAAGGAAACTAGAAGCTTCACCAATATGTTAATGTGTTTCTTTCTGAATAGAAAAAAAATTATGATTTTTACTTTATTACTTATACTTGTGGAAATTATTTGGTTTCCTTACAATGACCAATGTTGTTTTGTGATAAAATAAAAATGAGAAATTTATGTGTATTTACCATACACGTTTTACTAAAAAAAAAAAAAAAAAACACACAAAAAAAACCAAAACAAAACAGGATTTCTCCTTAATCAATGATGTTTTAGACCGATTATTGGCAACTTGTCTTGAAGGCAAAGAAATTTAGGTAGCCTGAAGGAGTACATGTATTTGTCTGATGTGATATTTCAATCTTAGTTTCTGTGCTTTACAAAATGTCAGAATATCAGAAGAAATCAAATAAATCAGCTTGAATGTCTGTAACTATGTAAATAAGCCTAACAATATTCAGCTTTTGGCAATTGTTATAACTTCAATAAATGTGCTTACCTGCCTGGAGCAAAATTACTCTTAGACCTAACTTACTTCTCTACATAATATGCTAGTTTTGGCTGATGTTCCTTGAGTCTTGGGGTGTGGGATCATAAACAGAGAGCAGTGATTTGATTTATCTAATAAGAAACCTATAGCCAGTATAACATTAGGCCAAAAGGGGTGCAATATTCTTGAAAACAAGATTAGTCTGGTAGAAAAGGCTTGAGTGAATCTAACCCATGTAAAACATCCAACATGTAAAATACCTTAGAATGGATTTGAAACCCTACAGTAAAGTTTAGAATCAACCCAATCACCTAATGGTCACAGACATCCCAGTTTAAATTAGGCCTAAACACAGTGGCAGAAAGCCCACAGGATCATCATGATTTGGGATACTATACCCTTGTACGGAAAATATAATCTGGTATGGTGCAGGGTACATTAGCAGGTATTCATTAAACATTAATTTTGTTTTATCATCCACCATTTGAAATGTATAGAGGAACATGCTCATTGAGATACTACTCACCAGGGGAAAAAATGTCTTTGAATTGGAGGCATATTAACATTGAATATATGTTGAATCAAAGTTTCAGATCGAATTAGGAGACATGAAAAAACATTGGTAACTTTGGGTTATTTGAAGTCAGTTGCTATGCTAATAAATTATATTAATATTGTTATTGTTGTAAGCCAAATGTGTGCTATTCCTTTTCCTCTGGCACTTGTACTTCAATCTGTTGGCAGATGGGATTGGGGTTTGGGGTATTTTTCTCTTTGGCCAAGAGCAAAACACAACTTTACCTCTCCCTTATGAATGTAAACTCTTCACCACAAGAGGGTTTTGATAAAGCAAGAGAATAGCAGTTTTAGGCGGAGATCCTTAGCACATAATAATTTGGGGCTCTTAATGAAGTCAAGAGTCTCTGTTCAATTAAGTATTTCACTAATGCCCAGGGACAGCACTATCGCTTTCAATGTGGTAGAGATATCACAAGTGATAAATAGGAAAGTGCCTCCCACAAGAACTTGATAATCGTATTAGCCAATAACTGGTTACTTTTCATGGACCAGGATCCTTGCTCAGCATTTTACTCACAATATCTCATTTGATGTGCACGTGAACCCCATGAGATGCATACTATTATTAACTGAATTTTACAAATGAGAAAACCAAGAACAATAGTGTTATGGGACTTGCTGAAATTCACACAGCTATTAGCTATCACAGGAAGGATTCAAACCTAGAAAATTAGACTCCAGAGTTTTATGGTGAACCGTGATTTCATACTGCCTCTCTTCTTCACATTTCTGGGCCAACACCTGCAAAAGCTCTTCAGGGCACAAAGCTCAATAATACATTTTATGATGAATTCAGTCTATTGAGCTAGAGAACTTTTTTGTTTAGTTTTCAAAGAATCATACTATTAGTAAAACTGAGGTAGTTCAATAAAAACAAAACTGGTATATGGGATAGTTGCACCTTGCTTTGTGTCTCTTACATACTAATCTAATTCTGCCAATGCATTTATATTATCTGAAATTATTTATAGAGTGCTCAACAAGGTCCCCTGCAGAGTAAACAGATAGAATCCAATCTTGAAGTAAAAACTGAAACAAGATTTCTCCTTAATCACCTTTGAGCCATACTGAACACGAGAGGCATGTATTGGCAAGTCATGAGTTTACATCAGAGCTGGACCCAATTTAGTGGGCCAAGTGCCTCCTTCTACCACTGCTGAGGGTTTACCTCTCTTCATTTTCCTCGTCCCTGCTGGATCTGCTGTTTCCTGAAGTTCCTCATTACTGCTTCCATCCTAACTGTAGTTTTTCACCTGGCCTGACTGGTGTTCCTCAACACAACTGGCCTAACAAGATTGAAAAAGAGGACAGGTCCAAGCAGAAGCCACTGACCTTGTCCTCTTCCCTTCTTTGCCACTCAGTTGTTGATCAGCTCCAGGCTGGTCCCAACAGCCTTTTTGGACCCTATCAGTCTCACGAATCCCAGCAAAGACATTTCTGCTCCTGACATAGGAGCCAAGTACCACCTACTAGAAAACTACTGGGTGAATTTGTTTTAACAGAAAAGATGTTAGAGGGGAAAGGAATCCTAGACTATTTAGGTGTAGCAGTAGAAGAGATTGATATTTCAAACAAAAACCAAAAACGACAAGACAGTGCTATGTATATAATAAAATAACCAGGACTCACAGGTACAGATGAAACCAGGGCATCAAGTTGTGTCAGTGCCTTCATAAGCCTAAACCCTGGGTTTTATCAGAGTTATTAAAGCCTGATGACTGAATTTATTAAGGATTCCAAATAGAAAAGTTGTTATGATTGATCCAAAAAATCTGACTACAAAAAGAGAGATTCAAATTAACTTTTTACTCTGACTCGAAGTAGAAGTAGCATGTTATTTAGTGGATTGAATGACTTACATATTAGTAATGGCTGATTAAATAAAGTGTAAACCAAAAATAAAATTCTAAGCCTCCTGACTGACCGAATGGACCCCCTCCAGGCCAAGGAAAACCAGAAAAACAAAATTCCAGACAATGATGGAAAAGGAAGTCAGACAAGCTTTGTTATACCCTTTCTTTTCTGGAGCTTAGGCATAACTGACTAGCACTAATATTATAATAAGATCATAAGACAGAGGTGGGGAAGATGGCGGCCGAGCCAGTCAGACTATGCAAGTCCCTGTGTGAGTGAGTGAATATATGGAAAATTTTGTGTATGTGCTGGTAAACGAGTGGGCGGGTAAGTGGCTGACTGGGTGAGGGTTAGGGAGCTAGCCACCAGGGCTCTCCTGGTGCAGTGGCTGGTGCCACAGCTGCTGGGCTTGGACCCTAGAGATTCCCGGGATGCAGAAGCCAAGCATCATTTTCTTTTTCCTTTCTTTCTTTTTAAATCAACAAACCCTCCCTGGCAAGAAAACGCTGGGAGAGACTGTCTAAGATGAACTCATGAGCGGGTGGCCAGGCCCCTTGTGCAACAGCTGGTGCTGCAGCTTCTCTATTTTGTCCCTGGCTCTTCCCGGGTCACAGAAGTGGAACACCATTGTTTTTTCAAAATGAACAGAAGTTTTCTTTTGGAAAAGCAACAGGGAGACACCATTGGCCCAGGCACTCCCTCACCATTGAAGCAGGAGAGAGATTGCTCTGGGCTTTGCCTCAACACTTGAGCACCTTGCAGGGCACTGGAAGGGGCTGCAAAGAGAGTCCAGGGGCAAGTTCCCATGGAAGAGGACAAGAGAGGCAGGGCAGGAAAGTGCTCTAACTTCCTCATCACAGACCAACAGATCTGTACTCTGTGACTGGCAGATCAACTATTCAGGGCTTGATTGTGGCCCAAAGGGAATATCCTGAGAGCACAAACTTAGGACGGACCTGACCAGTGCTGAGTTCCAGGTGTCCCACCCCCTACCCTGATCTAGCTGTGGGACAAAGGGTGCTGCCAGAAAAGGAGGAGGAAGAACTCCATAGAGATCAGTGGTGAGTCCAGGGCTGACCCAAACCCCCTCCTTCCCAGCAATCCTCTGAAGGTCAGACCCACACAGCTGGGCCACGACTAAGACGGACAAACCCAGGCGGAGCCTGGACATCAGTTGCAATAGGAGAGCTCCATTCCAGGATAGGCCTGGCCGTAGTACCCAGTGAGAGTACATACCTGGGGAAGAGACGGTCCCGTACCTCCCCACCAGAGACCATTCAAAAGTGGGAGGGGAGGCCTGCAGTCTCACCCACCTCCACTGTCCCTCCTCCTTCCCTGCTTCCTTCCCTGAGAAGAGAGTGAAAAAGGTAGCTCTGCAGGTGAGACCTGATTAGAGGAACAACTACAGAGCCTGCCACAGGGGGCAGTTTTTTTGGCTTGTTTGTTTGTTTTTGTTTTTTAAATTTTCAATTATTTTTTAATTTAAAAAAAATTTGTTTTGACTGTTTGCTTGTTAGTTCATCTATTTTTAAAATATTTTTCCCTTGTGCATGAGTGCCTATGTGAGGGTTTGATCTGTATCCCTCCCGCAAATTTTTTTTTTTAATTTTTCTTTTCTTTTTCTGTTTCTTTCTTCTTTTGTTGCTTTCTGTTTTTGTGTGTATGTGAATGATTGACTGTTCATCTTTCAATTTTGTTGTGGTTGTTGGTTTTTGTTCTTTGGTTCTTCTGGGTCTTTTTTATATTCATTTTTTAATAGTTTAAGGGGACTGTCAATAGATGGGTGAGGGTTCGACCTGAATCTCTTTTTTCCCCCCTTCAGTCTTTCTGTTTTTCTTCTCTATTCACTTTGTGGTAGGCATGTGTGTGTGTTTAGTTTTCTTGGGGGTCTTTTTGTTTCTGATTGTTTTGTTTCTCTTTGTTGTTATTCCAGTTTGGTTTGGAGTGTGTGTGTATGTGTTCAATTGCTTTTGCATTGGTTTCTGCTTTGCATCATACAGAGTGGCAGTGGGGAGTGGGTCTCAGGGAACACACACAACAATAAGTGAACATTTTAATTTGCAAGTGGTGTCTTATTCCTAGTACCTCATTCCCCACTTTATTCAAATTTCAAAAGCTACAAGAGACAGCAAAGTTCCCCATCCACCATCCTATGTCAGAACAAATCCAGAGCCTGGATCAGGGAAGAATAGAGGTCTGAGCAAACTTCAGAAGGGAAAGCCTCTCCCTGAATAACAGAACTAAAGAGAAAAACAAGAGATTTGTCACAAATGAGGAAAAAAAAAAAAAAAAAACCAAGGAAGACCTCAGGCAATTTCAAGTGTACCAAAGACAAAACTCCTGAAAAATCAGACCTTGGTTCCCAAACAATGGAAGTCACCAAAGAATGTCCCCAGAATATGACAGGGATTAGGGAATGAATGGAAAGAGTGAATAGGCCTCATGAAAGACAAGATGCAACACTGAAAGAACTTGTAGCAAAGATTTTGGCAATAAAAAATTTCATCCAGGAAATAAATAACAAGATGACAAGCATGGAAAGCAGAATTCATCTAGCTGAAGAAAGAATCTCAGAACTGAAAGACCACAACATAGAATTAACCCAATCTGTAAAAAACCCAGGAAGAAGATTCAGAAAGAAAGAACAAAGCCTACAAGAGATGTGTGATTATCTATAAAAAAGATACTTGCACACGTATGTTTATCACAGCATGTTCACAATAGCAAGATCATGGAACCAACCATGTTGTCCATCAAAAGAGGACTGGATTTAAAAAATGTGGTACATATACACAATGGAATATTACGCAGTCATAAAAGAGAACAAAATCATGAATTTCACAGCCACCTGGATGGAACTGGAGTTTATAATACTGAGTGATCTCTCAAAAAAACAAAGATCTGAGTATCACATGTTCTCACTCATAAGTGAACCCTGAACAACTACTGTATTACTATAAGAAAAAGATTGACAGTGGTGGGAAACTATGGGGGAGGGCAGGAGGGGAAGGGATGTGGGATTAATGGTAGTCAATATCTGTCTGGGGACAGGAGAGTACACCTCATCAACAAGGGTACCTGCACAATGCATATTTGTATACCTAACCCTTAACTGTACCCCACAATTTTAAAATAAAAAATATGCTTAAAAAAAAAAAGAAAGAAAAGAAATTGGAGAACTAAGTACTGATCCATTAAAAAAAAAAAAAAAGTGATGTGTGATTATATCAAAAGGCCGAACTATGCCTGATTGGTATTTCAGAAGAAGAAAGGGAAAGGGAAAACAATTTGGAGCAAGTATTCCAGGAAGTAATCCAAGAAAACTTTCCCCATCCCACCAGAGATATGATCAGCCAAGCACAAGAGATACAGAGAACCCCCACAAGACATCAAATGAGAAGACCAACCCCTAGACACATAGTAATTTGCCTACACAAAGTAGGCACAAAAGAAAAAAACCTAAAGGCAGCAAAAGAGAAAGGTCAGACTACCTACTGGGGAAAACCAATCAGAATAACAGCAGACCTCTCAGCAGAAACACAATAAGCAAGAAGGGACTGAAGCCCTATATTCAAAGTCCTCAAAGATAAACAATTTAAACCAAGAATTTCTTATCCAGTCAAGCTCATCTTCATCAGTGATAGAGAATTAAAATCCTTCCCAAACATTCAATCGCTAAGAGATTATGCAGCTTCCAGACTAGCTCTACAGGAGACACTTAAAAAGTTATTAAGCACAGAAGAAGAAAAAGATTGACCACACACTTCCCAAGAGAACAGCAGAGCATAGAATACAACGCAACAAGAAACTTGAAAACACACACATATATTAACTCCAAAGCCAAAAGAAAACAAGCAAGCAAAGGAATAACTTTATAAGAACCTCACGATAGGGATAAACATTCATATTTCAATAATCAGCCTGAATGTGAATGGACTCTAAATGCACTACTGAAAAGACATAGAATGACACTCTGGATAAGAAACTATGATCCAATTATTTGCTGCATCCAGGAGACTCATCTCACTTCAAGGGACGCATGTAGACTCAAACTTAAAGGTTGGAAAATGAGTTTCCAGGCAAATGGATTACAAAAGAAGGCAAGAGTTGCAATCTTAATATCAGATAAAACAACCTTTAAGCTATCAAAAATTTTAAAAGATGCAAAAGGACACTACATAATGATAAAAGGTTTACTCCATCAACAAGAAATATCCATCCTAAACATATATGCACCCAACACAGGAGCACCAGCATTTATAAGACAACTACTAAGTAAACTAAAAAAAGATATTGACTCTAACTCTATTATAGCAGGGGACTTGAGTACCCCACTGACAGCTCTAGATAGATTATCGAGGCACAAAATCAACAAGGAGATCCAGAACCTAAACTTGACACTCGATCAAATGGACTTAATAGATACCTACAGATTATTCCACCCAACAACCACAGAATATACATTCTACTCATCACCACGTGGAACATACTCCATGATTGATCACACCTTTGGCCATAAATCAAGCATAAACATATCCCATAAGGTTGAAATCTTTGTATGCACATCCTCAGACAACAGTGAAATAAAAATAAATATCAACACCACCAACATTTCCCCAAAGCCCACAAAGACATGGACACTAAATAGCATGATGCTGAACAACTAATGAGTAAACACTGAAAATCAAAGCAGAAATTGGTTCCTGGAAACAAATGAAAATGAAGAAACATCTTACCAAAACCTCTGGGATGCCCAGAAATCAGTTCTCAGAGGGGAATTTATATCTCTACGAGCCCACATCAAGAAAACAGAAAGATCAGAAGTTGAGAGCCTAACAAATCACCTAAGGGAGCTAGAAAGCGAAGACCACCAAAATCCCAACTTTAGCAGAAGAATCCAAATCACAAAAATAAGAGTCCAAATACAGGACACAGAAGACAAAAATATCATAGAAAATATCAACAAATCAAAAAGTTGGTTTTTGGAAAGAATTAACAAGATCGATGGCCCCTAGCCAGAATGACCAAGAAAAAGAGAGAAAAAGCCCAAATAAACACAATCAGAAATACAAAACATCAAATCACAACTGACCCTGAAGAAATACAAAAGATTATCGGATTTACTATGTACACCTGTATGGAAACAAAATTGATAACCTAAATGAAATGGAGGACGTTCTGACATCACACAACCTCCCCAGGTTGAAACAAGAAGACACTGAGATACTAAATAGACCAATAATAACCCAGGAAATTGACTCTGTCATTCGAAAACTACCTACCAAAAAAAGCCCTGTACAAGATGGCTGTCCAGCAGAATTCTACAAAACATACAAGGAGGAGCTGATACCAATCTTATTGAAAGTAATCTAGGCAATTGAGAAAGATGAAATTCTCCCCAAATCATCCTACAAAGCTAACATCACACTCATACCCTGAAGATGCAGGGCTCATTCAACATTTGTAAGACCATAAATATAATTAAATACATCAACAGATGTAAAAACAAGAACCACCTGATTATCTCATTAGATGCAGAAAAAGTTTTTGATAAAATCCAACATCCTTCTTGATAAAAACCCTCAAACACCTAGGTATAGAAGGCACATATCTCAAAATAGTAAGTGCCATCTACGATAAACCCATAGCTAACATATTGCTAAATGGACAGAAGCTGAAAACATTTCCCCAGAAAACTGGAACAAGACAAGGCTGCCCACTCTCACCCCTTCAATATTGTGTTGGAAGTTATAGCCTTGGCAATTAGACAAGAGTAGAAAATCAGGGGTATCCAAATAGGAAAAGAAGAATTCAAGTTATCTGTCTTTGCTGATGATATGATACTATACCTTGAAAATCCAAGAGAATCTGTCAGAAACCTGCTTGTATTGATAAAGGACTTTGGCAAAGCTCAGGGTACAAAATAAATGTGCAAAAGACACTTGCATTTCTATACACCAACAACAAGCAGGCAGAGACCCAAATAAAAGGCAATCCCATTCATAATAGCCAAAAAAAAAAAAAAAAA